>NW_025110045.1:0-193188 GCF_011392965.1 Frieseomelitta varia | reverse complement strand
CCGACAAATTCGAGAAACACCAGGAATGATAGAGAGAGTAACCAGATGAATGACAAGACGCGTGCAGGCTTGTCTTCAAATGCAACGTGGTCATTTCGAGCATCTTTTGTAAAAGTAATTAAAACAGAAAATTCATTATATCTAACAGATAGGACATTTATTTATATGACTTTTTTTCATTATTTTTATTTCCTTTTACATAGACATTTTTCGAAAGCATATACTTTGAGAAAATGTAAAGAAAAAAGAAATTGATTTTTGTAAGCCGAATTACCAGGATACCCCGTTAAAGATTCGTTCTATATTTTTTTATTTAGACCTTCTCGGTTGTCAATATGATTTCGAAAACACCGTGTAAGAGGACAAAAGTTTAACTGAATCAGTTAAACTATTAAATTTATAATAGGAACATTTGCCCTCCGTTCGATGTGTATTTCAATTTGCTTGATTTTAATCACGCATCGCTCGATGAATTTTCAAGCCTAAATTCCGCAGTTAACTGGTTAATATGAAATATTGAAAACTGAATGGCTCCTTTTGAAATTTTCGAACGGGAGTGTATAGACAGGGGGGAAAACTCGAGGCATCGCTTCGGTTTCCATCCCGAGTATCGTTTCAATATGGCGGGCAGATGGCGGGAACGGCGCGTTCCGCGAAATATTATCCGACTATGTAATATGCAAATCGACGGCCGAACGCGACGCACACCGGCTGTCCTGTTGGAAATTACCGATGGAAATCTCGTTTGGCGTCTAGCTACTTAATGAGTAGATACGTGATTCCCTGAATCCTCTTCCTCCGGGCCTCGAAATTCGAAACGTTTGCTCCCGATAAACTTGCAGTCTGATGCGCCGCGTTGCCTACTCTACGCAAATTTACCCTGATTAGCCGCGGATTGTGAACGAGATATGGAGATCTTGATGGGGCTTCGTGATTCTAGACCGAGGATTGCCGAAGAATCGTGCATGAAAGGGGGAGGATACATCGTAGAAGTGGAGTGAATTCAGTCGTAATAATCAAGTTTTGAAGACATCGCAGGCTAATAAACATAAACAAATAAAATAGAGAAATGTAACATATCAGTGAAAGTATTATCTTTCATTCGTAATATGATACATTTTATCTGAATTGTCTATGAATCACGAAGGAGTTTAGTGATTCTCAATGAGGGTTATTGAAGAGTTTATGTGCATTGATGGAGTATATTATGTATCTCGTGGATTTAGCGATAATACCTGAGATTTAAAGACATTGGAAATTAATAAAATAGACAAACGAAGAAAAATATAATATACTGAATAATGTAGAAAATATAATAATCTATCTCTATCTATAATATAGAAAAATATAATATACTATACTACTATTATATACTATACTGTTACTATTATATACTATATAACATACTATTAATATTTTTCATTCATAATATGGCACAAATTTTGTCCTAATTGTTTAAGAAATTATCGCGAAGAAATTTAGTGATTCTGAATGAGGAGTGCATGAAAAATCGTGTGTGTATGGTATAGAATGTAAAATACGTATGATGAAATATTATATATATGGATTTAGTGATAATACCTGAGAGTCAAAAACATTGGAAATTAATAAAATGAACGGATGAAGCAGGAAAATATAATATACTAGCAAAATTGCAACATTTTTCATTCGTAACATGGTGCAGTTTATCCTAATTGTCTCATAGTTGAATCGTGAAGGATATGGAGATTTTGATGAGGTTTAGTTATTCTACATGAGGATTACTAAAGAATTATGTGCATGATACAGAGTATAGAACATGCGCGGTATTCTGTTCAATTAATCACGCGATTAATTATCTCGTCCCTGCTGACTCGATTGTTTATTCTACTTTTAATTTTAACATCCGTGAGATGATAATAACTCTCCCTGCTTCTGATCGCAAATTTTTCTTCACACTGAAAATATAAAATCCGGTATGACGGAAATCTCCACCTGAAAGAAATCGGAATTCAGACCCAGGCGTCTGAATTCCGATCCTTCCTCTTCAAACATTCCTTCCGCGGTTTCTCGCCGGCCCGCGAAAAACCATCACTCGGAATGAGTGGGACAGCGTGCTCAATCTCGCGTGAACGTTCAATCGCGAACAGTATTTAATTATAATCGGTGATTTCGACCGCGGTTTCTTAATTAATACGTCGGAGGGTCTCTTCGATCGTGAGACGAAAATTTTCAATTTTCCACGGACTTCGAACCGACTCGGTGATACGATATAAAACATCGGAAGGTCATAGGTTAACGCGGAATGACCGTTTCGTGGAATTTGTCGACGCTTCCGCGGCAGCCAGTTCTATCTCGGCCGAGAATAATTGAGATTCACGTACGCTCTCGACGATTCTTCCATTCTTTTTGATACTCCTTTACGCCATACTCTCCCGTTCCCGGGAGTCGCTTTATTGAGCACCGAGGGAGATTCAATCATCTTTGCACCGCGGGTAAATGTTATTTGCATCGCCTCTGCTGTCACCTGTACGCAACTTCTTTTTTTTTTTTTTTTTTCAAAGAAACGAACGAATTGAATTTCCCTTAAAGTATAAGTTTCATACTCGAAAGATATTCTCCAGCGTCGTTTATACGTGATTTCTTGAAAGGGAAAGTAAATAAGTAAATAAGAACTCTTCCTACGTGAGTTTTCCACTCGTAAAGATATTACCTTCAAATTTTTCATTGTCTTTTTAGTGTAGGTCTTAAAAAATATTACCTACAAATTTTTGAGAATCGTCTATGCATGATTTTTCAGAATAATTAAAATATTATCTTCGAATTTTGCTTAAATTTCTGTCAACTTTTCAAGCAAGTAAATAAAATATATCGATCGATCGTGTAAAAATTTTTCCGTTTTTTTTAGATCATCTGAAACTTTTTTTGATAAATGTATTGTAACATTGAACTGTAGATATTTTTGTAACAGTGAATATTTCAATTCGATTATCGGTTTTGGGATATTTAAAATTTTAAAATCTGGCTAAAAATTCAAATTCTCGAACAATAAAATTTCATAAAATCAAAAATGTAGAAAATTGTAGTGGAGAATATTGAATTTATCTTCCATCACCTCAAAACCTAAATTTTCCAATTTTATCATATTTAATTCCTTCTAGAAAAAGATCTTCTGCACTTTCTAAATTCTAAAATTTTCTAAACATTCCAGTTCTAGGAATATTTTCAATCACTTCCGAAGGAATCTAATCTTCTAAATTTCTCGAATTCTCAAATTTCCTAAAACTTTATTAAATCCAAACTTGCGAACAGATTCTTTAATTTTCTAAATTTACCGAGTTATAAAATTTCCTATAACTTTATTAAGTCTTCTTCACTTTATGAATTTTAAAATTCTCTAAATCTTCCAATTCCTTCCGAAGGAATCTAATCTTTTAAATTTTCCAAGTTCTAGGATTTCCCAAAGCTTTACTAAGTCCTCTGCATTTTTTGAACTCCAAAATTCTCCAAATCTTCCGGTTTCGCCATTTTCGAATTTCTTTCCAAAAGAAACTAATCTTCTGAAATTTCTTGAATCTCTGACCTTCCTCCAGCATTTCCCAAGTGATGTAATTCTCTAAATCTTCCAGCATTATCATCTTCGGTCCCTGCCGAAGAAAACTAACGTCCTAAATCCTCCAAATTCTCCAAAGCTTTCTAAAACTTTAACCAAGTCACACACTCTACAATCGTAGGGAAAATTTAAAATTTTAAAATTCCACGTACAAAATTCGCTGAATCTTGCCATCTGATATTTTCTGTCCGCGTTCTGTCAAACAGGTATGAAAAAATACTTCACGGACGTGTCGTGAAAACGACGGATAGACAACATGCAAGTTGGGATGCAGTGTTGCGGGATAGATTCCGCCGACGATTGGCACAAGACGTATTGGCTGCAACGGGAGTTTCTTGTGCTTGACTCGCCAGATATCTTGAGGTAATTATCAGTTAATTATGCCGGGACAATCGCGGGGAGGTGTGGGGGGGATGATATCGTGGCACGTATCGACCGGGTGCACCGTAAAATCTATATCCCATTCGCGTTTATCGGTCGTTATCTTCCCATTTGTCCTCCATCAAGGTTCATGGACAATGCGAACTTTATCGTCTCACGATAGTCGCGTTACTTCCGAGGAGGTGATCGTGCCTTAACCCAAGTGGAACATCTTCGCAATAAAGTAGAAGTAGTTCAAAATTTTATCGTGCCTATTAAATCGTTACTGTAACGACACATTACGGTTATAACCACAAATTCTGGTAATTTAATTTTCTTCGAAGAAAAAAAAAAGAAAAAAGAAAGATCATTACACGGAACATTGTATTTATTATTTATAATTATCATTGGAAGTTTAATTTTCTACGAATGGTACAATGGTTGCTGTTCGACGAAAATTTTTAGTACTTTCGTCGATGTTAACTCGATAACTGTACAAATAGAACATCACTTTGAACAACATTTCGCGTATTTTGTTTCGTGTATTTTTTCCTCGTCATTTAAGTTTATAACGGAATTATGAAATAACAAACTGGAAAACAGCCGTGCGTGAAAAAGTAACGAGTTCATCTCTGGAATACTGATTCGATCATTCGTTCTTTTAAGAAAGAGAATTAAAGAGATGATATGAAATTCGGATCGTGTTATATATAACAGAAGAAAAAAAGAAACTTCGATCGTTCGGCTAATAACGAAAGAATCCGAATGGGGGGGGGGGGGCGTCTCACATTGTACAAAACTATGAATAGAATATGAACCCTTCAACTTTAACCTCAATTGTAGGCAGATACAGTGGGGCATTACTATTCTATGAATATAAAATAGAACGGCCAGAAATCACGCGATTCGAACTCATTCGAATTCGACAAATCACGACTGCTACGTCGGTGATAATATTTCTTTCTTTCTTTCTTTCTTTCTTTCTTTTTTTTTTCCACGAGCCTCAAAACGCAATAACAACTACACGTAATGCGCGAGGGCGTCTCTGTCCACCGGCTGCGAGGAACAAATTTTCCAGGAACTTTAATGGAAGCGTAGAAAGTATGCCAGGATTTTAATTACGACTATACGCGCGTTCCCGCCGCGTGGAAACGAAATTTTAACTGGAGGTGATCCCGTCAACGATACGATTTTAAGCGGGGGGCTATCCGCTATTCTGCAAAGCTCGTATATTGTTCGAAAAAGAAAAAAAAAAAAAAAGTAGACGACGTTCGCAAAAAGCGATTGTACACACCTAGTTTTCAAAATTCAATTTTCGAAGATCAGTCACAGAAAGCTAAGATAGAATTAGAAATAAAATTGCTACTGCTTACTCTGCGTGTTTATCTTAATACGGTAGAGTTGAAAACGAAACGTACATAGATGATGGAGCTGAGCATAAGGTGGAATAAAGCATGCTCCTTTAACTAGAAATTTCAATTTAAAATTTGAAAACGTAAAGAGGGAACGAGGTTTATTTAATTTCACGCTGGAAATACAGTAATTGTTGTTGTAGGTCAATGTATCAACTGACGTACCTCCCCTTTCTATTTCACTAGCACTTTGTATTTCTCACACCGGCCCGGATGGATAACATTTCCGCTGTTATTTCATCCTTGATATTCTTCCTGCTTGAGGCATCATTGATATTTCTGTTGTAAATGTTTTTAACACCGAGTACGGGTAATTTATATTAAATTATCTATTCTTTAATGTAACTAATAATTGACGATAGGAAAATATTGACTCGCCTTTTTTATTTCACTGTCATAATCCTGTCTAGAAGTATTTCAGTATTGCATTTTGTATATTTCTCATTCTAACGGAATAAATAACATTCCGCTGTTATTTCACTTTCGATAATCCTTGGTATATCGAATTTCTATTAAATTACCCGTTCTTTAACTACAACTACAATAATTTAACTACACTAATTACTAATTACTACAATACTTTAACTACAATAATTATTTAACGAGTGATATTAACTCGTCAGCTACATTTTCTCCTTAATAATTTTTTAATTAATCTTCTCTCTTTCATTCACATTTTATATTTCTCACTTGATATCTAACAAATCTTAGAATCAAACACGTGATGCGATATTTTTATTATTATAAATCTTTTCGGCATCATTCGTGCACACGATTTGTATCAAGTTTCTTATTCTTTAGTGAAATCAATAATTGACGATGGAAAAAAAAACTATTTAACGAGCGGTACGCGTGTCTCGCCAGTTTGATATATCCTCCGTTTCCTCTTTAACACCCGATGCATCGAGAAGGTAAAAAAGGTGGAGAGGAAAGAAGGAAGGTGGAAGTTCCAAGGTTCAACGTTTCCACGCCCTGCGCGAGATGCTCCTTGGAAAAGGATTTAAAACACCGTTGGCTCTGCGGCAAAGTGCCCTTCCATGGCCAGATTATTTCCACGCCGTGGTGGGGCCCTTCACTTCCGGTCTGACCCATCTAACTCACCTTCTGTAAGGGCTCCTCCGCGTGTGCTTTTACCGGCCACACGTTACGCCCATGCGAAAGCATTCTCCATCTGGATTTAGAAATGGTCTAAAGCCGGTGAAATGTGGCTCGCTAATGCTTCTCGATCGCTTTTGATTCGTTTGTTTTGTTAAAACATGGATGTTGCGTGCCATGCGAAGGCATCTGTTTATGTGTGTTTCATGCGCGGTGAAAATTATTCTCTGTTTGGATGATTTTTGAGTTTGTCTTGGCACTGGAAATACCAGTCCTTGATACGTATCGAAATATTCTACGTCTATGTCAAAATGCAGTTTAGATGGTGGTAATTAAAATGAACGTATTTGTACAATTATTAAAATTAAATGATATTAATAATGGTAATGGACAATGATTAAATATAAATATGCATTAGATATCTTTCTAAAAGAAAATCAATATTAATTTCAATGAAAGTAGCCATGCAGTTCTTCAGCAAAAAAGAAAGGAAATCGCCAGAACTCTTTTGAACGATAATTCATCAATTGATATTAGTAAATTATGTAATTACAAATTGGAATAAATAATTAAAGTTGGAATAAATAATTAAATTGAACTTCTGTCATGTCAAGTTCCATTATCTTAACGCTATCGTAGTGTAAAACATTCGTTAAAAAATTTTATACAAAACAGCGCGTTTTCAGAGATCTCAATGATTTTTGTCATATGTACAAATGTATAAATGGAGGCTTATGTGATTTATTGTACCACGAAGCTTTTCCATTTTCTTTTTTTTTTTTTTTTCTTTTTTACCTTAATGTCCCTGATGGAAATTTTATGTTCCACTCGTCGTTAGTTCTACTCAACTCTCCGAAATGCTACATTGCTCAAACCGACTTCCCAACGAAAAGAAAAAAAAAAAGAAGAAAATAAAGAGAAGAAAAACAATTAAAAATTCCGAAACTCCCGGCTCTCAGAAAAAAGAAAGAAAAATCCGGAATCCGCAGTCTCGCGATTCTAATAAATTTTCGACAGTTTGGCAAACTACATTCTGGATTGTTGGCGCGAATAGCGGTGGCCGCTTGATACCTGGAATTGTTGAGGTCAGGCGAATTTTCTGGGCTGCGTGGGGAACCGGAAGTAACCGGACGGCGAAACATTTGAATGAAACAATCCATCGCCGTCCGTGCGAGTTCGCGTTGCTTAGAGTAGTTTCGCGGTAATTGCCTAATAGTTAGGTTCCTGTAGGCTGACGTATGTGTGCATTATGTGGTAGCGGTAATACGTTCGATAATAAAGGGTTAATAGCGCGTTCCGAACAGAAGCCTTTGTGTCGCGGCTGGTAATCGCAGATAGAACAGTGGGTTATCGATTTCTCGTTATGTTAATTGCAGAATTATACCTTCCACGAGGATCGATCCCCTTCCCGGGACCCTCCTCGTCGCCGCAACGATTCCCTAAACGTCAACCAACCACCTCTTCCCCCCTCCTCCCAACCCCTTCTCGTAAAATCCATCGAGTTTATATCATGGCACGCGACAAAATGGCCGATTACTTCGATAAGATGTAATCCGACGTTGCAGCTTACGTTTTAATCGTAAGAACCATGTTAAGAACCATTGATAGCTAAATATCAATACGAAGGTTCCTGCGATTATTCGTTATTAATTTTAACGAGATGTAATTAAAATTCTGGAATGTCTCTTTTACACCTTGGTCGCCTTAATATTACAAATTCTCGTGATTTGGATTCCTCGTTCGTGACATGGATTACGAGCCGAAGGCAACAATTGGGAAAGCTCAAATTTTACTTCCATTTTAGTTTCAATTGAGTGGAAGACTATAGATTTTACGAGTCTGGAAGACAAGTCAGTGTGGAAATTTTTATTTGTTTTGTTTTATTCGCTTTGTCAGACTGGTTGTTTTATTCGCGAGAGAAATTACATGGCAAACTGAAGTTTTATTATTATTGTATATATTTTTGTTCAATTTGAGTTGAAAAACTTTTCAAATGAATTGAGATAAATTTTAAATGTAGAAGTTTAATAATTAAGTCCGTTCGACTTTTAAAATCTGACACGATTTGAATTTAAACTGACGTAAGTCAGATCGGTCTCTGTCTCTAAAAGTATTTAAATTATTTATACGAAAGTGCTATAATTTATAAATTATTTATTTATAATCAATATATATATATATATGAAATTATTTTAACAGATTAATGTTTTAAATTTAGACTTTAAATTAAATTATACAAGATATAATAAATAATAATTTCTTTCATTTTAGATTTAATTTTCAGATCGAAGAAATCAACTTCGAACAATTAATCATTGAATATTGAAATCGTCGGTATCAGACTTCGGATATACACACGCGTGATGCTCGGCAGCTTTTAGCGGGATGTATAATTCAAGGAAGTAACTTTATCAGATGATCTTTCCCCAATTTCGCACCGCAAAATCCAAGCGCCGCCGCTCGGACGTCCATGAACCGATTCAAGCCGCAGATCGATGCCACCGCGTTTAATTACCCGAGCGTAGCCACACCGTATCGGACACGTGAAAGTCCTGCGGCCGATGGCCGCTTTTCGCTCGTGGAAACTTGCCACGAAAGCCACGGTCGAGATGGCGGCGGCGCCGGTCCGCGAGGACACGCGACACCGGCTCGTAGCTCATTCCCGGACTTTCGCAGACATGCTCGCGGACAAGTTCGAATTAGCAAGTTCAACAACTTGCGGAATGCCGATCGGTCGCTCGTTTAATATCGGCCATCGGCGTTCAACAGTGAACTTCCGGCGCGTGACGCGCCCATTGATCTTTCGGCTTCTCGCTGCAAACAGCTGGAAACATTGACGCACGTTCGATTTCGTCGAGAAATTTTTTTGAGTCGAGTGTTCAACGAATAAATAATTGTCAATGTACGCGTATAATTTTTTCAATAACAATAATAAGTAAAAGTCCTATCAACGTTGTTGCATGATAGAAAAAGCGAGAAGTTATTTAACTCGCAACGACTCGTTTCGTCGAATCGTTACTCCAGTTTTTGTCCCAAAATTGCAACATTTTCTCAGTTTCAAGTGTATTATACTGGTATATGACTAAGTATGTTACTTATCTTAATAATTTCTATCCAGTGATGTCGTACCAACGAGTTCAAAAGGAAAAGAAAGCGAAACGAATTACTGAATACAGTTCGGTCACTCGTTATGGTCGGCGAACCAGTGCTAAGGGTTAAAAAGCAGCTCGGTGCGACCTCGTCCATCTGTACCGATGTTTCGTGCAACATCATTCTTGGAAACACGTTTCCGAGGTAGCGTAACGATCCTTCCCAACGACACCGTAGAGACGAAGATAAGAAAGAGAAATGTAAAAGAGAGAGAGATAGAGTGATAGAGAGAGAGAAGGTGCATTGTACGTGAGGAAACGATTCGACACGTAGGAATCCTGTTTCAGGTACGCTAAGTTGGACGGTCGCGTGACACCGCCGGTGGTGCCGTGGAGTTGCTGCCGAATCGACGTAAAGGGCCCGTGCTATCACGATCCCCTTCAGCTGCCAAATCCGGAACAGAATTCCACTTACGAGAGCCTGAACCCTCGGGGCTGTCTCGCCGCCATGAAGACCGTGCTAAATGGGACGCTGTATTCCACCGCGGTGCTGATCGCGTTTCTGTTTGTGTTGCAGGTAAATCAATAATAACGCGCCCGGCCGGCGCAAACAATTGTTTAGCCGAATCGGGATAACCGGGGAGGATTAAGCGCGTTTCGCGATGCGCCCAATTTTGGGATCGGGTCGATTCGCATTCGGACAATGCGAAAGCAATTTTTCCCGGCGGGATTCTGCGGGAAATTGTGATTTTTTGCGAGATTCCCTTGAACGAGATTGCACGGAAGGAAAAAAAAATTTCTTTTTTTTTTTTTTTTTTTTTTTTGAACATCTAGAGAGATTTGAAATTTGAGAGAATTTGGTTAGAATAAAGAGTAACGGAATATTTGAATTTTTTTTATTAAAGAATGTATACATGGGATGAAATTGGACGAATATTTCGTCTGGCATCTTGCGAAATTATAAAAATTAACGGATTCGATGCTGGAAGAAAATTACATACGTTAAGAATTTTTCATGTTTGAACGAAATTCGCCGAAAATTGGGCGGATTTTTCTCTTTTCTTTCTCTTTTTTTATGATTCGAAATAGAAGAGAGATGTTTTGTCAAGAATTTGTCCACGTTGGATAAAGTTTGACGAAGTTGGACAAATTTTTTTTTCTCTTTTCCTTTTGTTTAAGATTCGGTATTAGAAGAGAGATGTTTCGTTAAGAATTTGTCGATGTTGAATGAACTTCAACGAAATCAAACGAATTTTTCTTCTGGAATCTTGCGAAATTATGGTCATTCGAATTTAAAGAATTTGTCCATGTTGAACGAAGTTTGACAAGTTTCTCTTTGAAAATTTGTTGAAATCATGATATTTGCGAAAACTCGGTATTAGAATGGTACGACATGACTCGGTATTTGAATTCCGCGGTAAGAATTTACATATGTTGAACGAAGTTGAACAAAGTTTGACAAGACCCGAAGATCTTGCGAAATAACATTATCTTCGAAAATCCAACTTTCGAATTTTATAGTTGAAATATTTCTAAACGTGAAATACATTTAAATATTTAAAAATACGTGATTTTTATTATCGAAAAGACTGTTTACAGTTTTACTCGATCACTTCGATCGGTTATTTGATTCGTCCTTTTAATACAATTTTTCAGAAATATTTACATCGAAGGCTATTTGATTCTCTGTTCCGCAATATCGAAAAAAAAAAATCCCCTAAAAAAAGAAAAAGCTACCGAAGAGATTAATCGGCCATAATTCGCAGATTTGCCGGAATACCTTTTTGACAGGTGTCCATGGTGAAAAATTACAACCATGTAGGTACCGGCAATTTCGTTGGTGGAGCTATTCGTGGCTCTAGAATAAACAGCACCGCGACAGTGGAGAGCTGAAAGCGCTCGTCGACGAGAGGCAGACTCGAATAGCGCTGGATTATCAGATTCGTTCAGAATTATTGATTGCCCGGGACGCGATGATACCGCGTGTCATCGAAGCCGCAAACGCGTAATATTTTAAGATGAAAGGCTGCTTTTCACGCCGAAATTCCAACGGTTGCACGCGGCCAATTCAACCTCGATTGTACTGGCCGGTGAAAAATCCTTTTGGCACGTCGTTTCCTGGGATTATACACGTGCTAATGTAATGTAAACGAACGTGAAAGCTCATCGAGACGAAAGAGAATGCAGCCTCTGATTGATTGACACTATTATGGAAAAATTTCATTTTAATAATTACAGTGCCGCATCGCGATTGAGAAATTATACTCAGTTCTACGTATTACGGATTACGCGGGCAATTAATTTCGATTGTAATGCATAAAACGCCATGTTACAAAGTTGAATTTATCGCTCAAAGTTCTTTTTAAGGACAGTTGATGTCTCCTTTTCAGGACGGACAATCAGGCAAATCGATTTCCATTTTATTTTCCTCGGATTGTATAGACGAACATTCTTCTCTTTATATTTAAATGTATAATTGCACATTGTCTCGGAGAACTAGCAATTTCTTCTTCTGTGTATATAATATTTAATAAATAGTTAATCTAGTGAATTTTTATTTTAATTTTTAATTTAGTTGAACGTACGAGAAAGACTCTTCTTGATACAAAAGTATAATATTGAAGTACAAGCGAACACTTGTAGGAAACATTTTACAGATACATCGTGTGTTATATATGTAAGATATTTAGACACTTCATTATCGCTATTGTTAGATTCGACCAGCATAAACATGTTTAGTCAAGTTTGAAGCAAGTATATATTCCGCAAAAAATTACAAAAATATTCAAACAATCACAATTGTCACATCCTTGACAATCACCGGGATCATCTTTGATACTTATTATACTTTTAGGATCATTACCTACTCGATACATTAATTCTTGATTAAATACATATATCTTCAAGAATATAAATTGACTCCATCGATATACTAATTATTTTATCGTATAAATATTATACTGTGCTATAATGAATGTACTAATAATTTAATTTCACCAATATACTGATTACAGTCGTCTATACAATGTTAATGAAACTATTTGACGCTTGATGTTCAAAACATCTTCGTGAGCCACCGTAAATAAGTATGATAACGCACTAGAATTCTTTGAAAATTTTCATTATAAAATAACCAACTGTAAAATATAAGCGAAACAGTCACAGTTCAGCAATAAAGACTCGCGGATATTAAATTTCGATCGAAAATAATACACCAAATACGTACACACGTATGTTGGTGAATGGTGGCTCGCGTGGTTGAAGTACGTTTCGTTCTCTCTTCAATTTAATTCCGTTTCCGACATTCTTCGAGCAAGCCACTCGAGCTGGCCGTGCCTTGATATCGTTAAGCCGACGAATAGTCGCGGTTAATTAAACCGAACCGCTCGTCCCATTCACTCGTAAGTTTTTCCTTCATCGACCGATAAATTAATCCGTTTAATCTGCACCCCATTCGTGCGTTCTCGTTCCTCTTTGTCTCGTTTCCGGTGTCCGATCCGTTTCGCTCTGCGAATTATCTGCACGACATATTCTTCAGAAAATAGCACATATTCCTATGGAATAATGTCGTTTTCCAATTTTAATGTCTTTTTCTTTTCCTTTTCTTCTCGATTATTGTCGTTTTTAAGATTATCACATCCCGAAAACGTTTCGCGTTGTTTCACATCGTGTCGTATCGTTTTCGATTGCTCATTAACAATTAATTATTCCAGCGGCGCGCGCACTTACTAAATCTGAATTTCGGGTAATTTGGTTATTAATTTGAAGTTAATGGTACAGATTTTAGGCAATCATGCTCGCTGAGCCGGTTATTAATATGAAAGCGGTTGTAATACATAGTAAATAGGATTTGTACCGCTGCAACCAACCGTTACTGAATTATACTAGTCACGTTCTCGTTATAAATGTGACTGTGTATCGTCTAGAAATTTTCCACTAATCTAGTTAGACGTTTTATCGAGAAGTTTCTCAGAGCGAAAAGTAAAACGGAAATTTCTCTCTCAAATTCCATCTGTTCTATTCTGCAGAACACGCGGCGATTCTAAATTTCGCAATCTTTTGTTCCACACTTTGTTTAATTTTTCGAAATTCCCATTTTAAATTTTAATTTTCGGGCTTGATAGAAGATCGGAATTTCTGAATCCAGAAACACTCTCATTTCGCAAGTAAATTTTTCCAACAGTCCAATAGCGACAAAAGTTTTTTAAGTAGAAATTAAAACCAAGGGTGCAGAATTAGGAGTGTTACAAGTGTTACAGAAATCTCACAAAAGTTGATTTTGATAGAGGTTTTCCCAATTTTGACCATTTTTGTTACCATTTCTTTAATAAGAGATTCATTTTATCACGAAAACAAGGAATCAGTTCAAGAGACGAGATCGAAGATGTCATATAGTTCTTGCTACTTTAAAAAGAGAAAAAAGGAAGCGTCGCATTGAAAAAAGAATTGAACAAGCCAGCGAAATAGCCAAAATTAGGAAGACCAAGCTAAACTAGAAATTTACCGAGAATAATTAACCCGAATTAAAAGCTCCGGAATTCAGTAATATAAAAAGCTAAATCTCAGTGTCCAATAGTGTCAAGTTAGATGTTTAGATTAATAAAACGAAGTCTAAACTAAATTAATTGAAAATTAACAAATATCAAGACGCCTCGAAGATCTGATTCACATTCTTTTCCAACGAAACGACAATTCTCTGTCTTATTACAAGTAACAGCAAAGACACCATGAAACGAAAAAAAAAACAAATTTACACAACGAGGGGGGAAATATAATAGTTCGCGCTTCTGGCAGTACGAACACGTCGCTAACCAAAGGAAATTCTTCTGCAGGTGTTGGTGAGCGTGTTGTCGAGATTCGACTTTACTGCCGCGAGAAACGCGGTGGCACTTGGAGATCGGTGGGCAGCTTCGCCCGGTTGGCTCTTTGGCCGCCTAGATTTTGGCTTAGCCAGCGGACCTAATCTCTGCCAGATCGATCGGGTTAGTGAACCGACTGAATTGAATCAATCGACTCGCCGAACGAACCACGAACGAATCGTCCAACGGCCGACGTTATTCCTGGACGTGTGAAAGATCGGTGCCGATCGGATGAATGAAGAAAATTTTATTCCCGATGATCAGGCCTTCGGATTGGTTGGGGAAAATCCAATCGGTTTGTATGTCAGGGTTGGACATGCAGTTTTCAGGCAGGTATGGGTGATTGCTTGGCAGCAATTATGAAGATACAGTTTTCACTTTTAACTCGTCAAGGTAATTTACAATTCGATACGATCGTCAGCTCTGCCAATGAAACATATATATATATGTTGATGTAATTTTGTAAAAAAAGATCGTAGAACGATACCTTTGGTCTCGTTCTAAATCGTCAAATCTCTATGAGTTCGAATTTTTTTTTTTGAAGTTGACTTTATATCTCGTGTAAAGTGGGCGTTTTTCTCAAAAATTGTAAAAATTCAAACGTGTGAAAAGACATAAAAAAATTCCTTTTTTTCTGTAATTAGATCCACCATCATTTCGAAGATTGAAATTTCCCCTTAAAACTCGATTTTCAACATTTTATCAAACGTTGAATATTAGGATTTAACGACAAAAATTTGAGAGATTAACATTTTGTTCATTTAATTCCAAGTGTTCCAAGTTCGATCAAATGACGAAAGAAAGTTGTGCAACTAGTTTTTAGGACTCGTCATAAAGAGAGAATTTAATCTACAACATTGTAGTAGACTTAATGATAAAGAGTTTAAGGTTTAATTCTTCTTAAAGAAAAGAGAGAAAACAAATGGACTGTTCACGATCTTTTTCACAAAGTTACATCACTTTAAATTGTCGACAATTTCTTGACAAATTCTTATTAGAAGAAAAGAGAAGATAAAATGTGGGTAGGTGATATTCCAAGAAGATTCAAAGATTGTTTTTCAACAAAGCGGATGCAAATACAATGAAGATGAATAACTATTTACGTGCGTGACGTACGAACACAGCTAAATTCAATCCGAGGGTTATTTATTCTACGACCATAGCAGACACTTTGCGTCTTCTTAAATTAAATGAAACGCCAACACCGATAAAAATCAAAATTTTACACGAGCCACTTGATACGCGTACCAAAATCCCAAAACGAGTTCCGAAAGTTCGCCTGACAAACTGCCCTCTTACGTTTAACGTTTTAACGATCCGTTCGCATGTTTTTAACATCTCGCGGAGAGTTTCATCCGAGCACGCTCGTCGCCGCTGGCTCGTTTTTCGCCGGAGAGTTGCTAATTCTCAAACCGTACATGTGTAGAACCGAGCAACTTGCTCTGCCAGGTGAAAAGAGTTAAAGGGAAGCTACTGTAACTTTCTAACTTCGCGAGAAATATCTGCAGAATGAAGTTTGCACCTCTGCATCTTTCTCTCTCTCTCTCCTCTCTTTCTGCAGGCGTTGCCTCTAGTGCGCGTGGTTGTCGACGGAACGCTTTGCTCAAGCGGCGCCGTTGCTGGCATTATTTGTTTAATTTTCTAATTTCTTCGAGTTGGAATGGCGGCGCACACGCGCCACGAAAGAAACAGAAATACGCTCATCCTCGTCGGACTTTTATCAGGCGGCTGCATGATGAAGGAAAGTTTAAAAACTTTCCTATTGCTACGAGTGTTGCTTCCTCTCTGCTGTTTCTTCGTTGAAATTCTATCTTTTGACGTAGATAAATTGCTGCTCGCAGAAAAATTATCATATACATACGTTACACGATACGGGTACTTTTTCCATTTTATGTGCACTCGAAATATACACATCGGTTTTAATCGGCTAGATCTTTTTATAGTACATGTATGTTTGTGCTGCCTATTAGTATTAATGGCTTCATTTCAATACACAATACACATCCTGCATATATTTAATACGGAAATCCTCTAATCTTGAATTTGAAGTTAACACATCAATTATGCATCTATGTAATTACGATACAATTATTATAACACAGTCGTAATAATAGAATTATCGATTAATGATAACAGAATTATCAGTCATCACAATTACAATATCAAATAGGGATGAATAATTTAATATTTCATAGAGAAAACGAAAATTAAATTATTCGAACGTCCATATATATATATATATATATATTTGCGCTCGTAACTTCAGTTTTACGAGAGTGAGCTGAGAAGTTTTGCCCTTATTTGAATAAAAACTGAATGGGAAGTTATATCCTTGTGGAACAACGATAAAAAGAAACTTTCGTTCTTTGGTTTTAAAAGTTAAACAGTTTATTCTTTCGCGTAATCGTTGCTTACTGTAACACATTTCGCAAGAGTTTTCGTAATCCGTTCATAAAAAAAAAAGTCAACGTCTTCGTTTCTTCATCTGTTTCCAAAATTTAAGGACCGAAATTTCACCTGTAACGAAGAAACGAAGTTTCTAACTTGAATAAATAACTGCGAGGAAAGAACTTTCTTACGAACGAATTACATAAACTAGTGCAACGTTGACGGGGATGTGTTGCAGCAGGAAGAATAAGTATAGAATTTTAAAAATAAAGAACAAGGATTTATTTTCATGCTTGTTTCACGAAGATATTTTTTACATATTATATATAAAATTAAATATAATAAAATTTTTATATATTATTAATTTATATATCTTTCATTTCAAACGAAAGAGAAATTTTTTTCAGCCTACTCTCGTGCATAGAAGCAAAGTAAAGATTGCTTTGCCATTGTTGGCATACTTTACTGGAACAATAATGATTCTCTATTGGAACAATTCAATTACTTCGTTCTTAACTCCCTACTTATTTGTTCCCCTATCTACCGGAGCCTAAACGTTAGTCATTCCGTCTAAATAAATTCCAGTTATTACGCCTAATCCGCCAATTTGCTTTCCGATCTCCCAACAGAAAACCAGCGGACGAGGCGATTCGATGATCGATCTACGCCCGCTTGTATATTCCAGCGACACGGACTGAAAAGCAAAGGAAAAGCCAGAAAACAAGGCCGAATCTCCCCGAAAGAAGAGTCATATTTCCACGTCAGGTGTCTCCTCCGCGAATCCGACAAAAATTCCCCCTCAATTTTCCGACTCAATTATCTTTTGATGAAGATACATGTAAAAAAACCTGCCTTGACTTTCAAGGTCAAAAGATTTTTTTTTCCCTGCATTGCATTCTACTCATTGCGAAGGTAAAAATTTTTCAAGGAATCATAGGTTGTAACCTAACAGTTTTCTTGAAAGAAGTCTTCTTAATCATTTACCACTGCGGACGCGTGCGTTCTAACAGCGACTTTATGATTCTGAAACACGTGTACGGATGTATTGTTTATATTTTAAATAATGTTAACAGTTAATTTTATTATTTGATTATTTAAGCTCACACTGACGCCACAACTATGATAAATCAAATGTTAGTGAAACCTAGTACGAAAATTACGTAAAATAGACATCCACGGGTCCAAAACCATAAAGTCGCTGTTAGGACGCGCGCGTTAAATGATTAATACACTTTTTTGCCATTTTCCAAGAAAACTATCAGGCTGCGACCTATGGTTCCTTGAAAAAGTTCTATCTTCGTGATAAATAGAACACAATGCAACCAAAAAAAAAAAAAATTCTTTTTAACTTTGAGATTCAAGGCCAAGGTCAAGGTCAATTTTGCGGCAAGTTCTTTGCACGTATCTCCACCCTTCAATCTAGGGTGTAGAATTCATCTATGATTGCCACGGACAAACTTTCCTTTCCACCCTGTACGATACAGTTCCGCGTGTAGGCATCGATCAAGTTCAGCGCGTAGTTCGTCTCGTATAGATCCTCAAGGATCCTCGGTCTCCCCGAGCTTTTATCGAAATGAGAAGCCATCGTCGAACGACAGAGACGCGTTTAACGAAGGAATCCGCGCGGGGGGGGGGAGGATTAATCGATGATCGATTACGATACACTGGCGGGAACATCGTCTCGGACAGGGACGGACGATAAAGAACGGCGGCCAGTGGGATGGACGACAAGATAACTCGAAGCTGGCGGAGTTTCTTTCTCGCGGGAGCACGTCGCCAAGATTCGACCGATAGCTTTCACCATGATTACTGGGAATCGGTTAATCGAGTCGCGCCGCGAGATCGCTCGTTCCTCCCCCTAGCCGTATCGAGTTGAACGATCGATCGGTCCGAACAAAAGAAACGAAACGGATGGCGAGATAGCGCCGAAGGCTTCGAAAAAATTGACCACGGGGGACCGCGACGATGATAAAAAGCCGCGTTCCTCGGCCGGAGGAGTGGCTCGATGCGATGGATAAAGGAAGAAACTGAAGAACAGGTGTAATTACAGCAGTAGAATAGGTGGATGCCGATGGTTAAAATTGGAATGGAGATACGTTGTGTATTTTCTTTTTTTTTTTTTTTTTCCGACGACTGATAAAGTGTGAAGGTTTGCTGAGATATAGAGAGAGAAATATATACTTGGAATTGTTTCGGATGGAAAACTGGAATCATGGTAGAACTTTTTATACGAATTTGAGTATTTATTAACATTCGAATTAGCTTCTACACTTATTTTTCGCTTTCTTTACTATCGTATTAATGTGTATTTGTGGTGATTCAACAATTCTCTCATCAAGTTGATAATTGCTTTTTAATTTGTATATGTATAGTTACTATCATATTTTGTGTATTTTTATTATTATTTCATATTTTTTTACACGAATTATATTTTTGTATGTGTAATAATTCGTACAAATTGCGTGTTTTTAACAGGTACATACATGTTCACAGGAGTTTATAAACTACAAGAAATATTCTGAGTTTATTTTTTGAAGTGTAAAACACAGTACTAAATATTCAATTTTAATTCAACAATATCTTAAAATCACTTAATGACTCGATTAAATTAACCTTCAAATTAAATTATTACTTACTAATCTTATTAAATTAATCTAAAGAAAAAAGACTAAATTAGATACTAAATTAAAGTAGATAATAACTTAAATATACTAATAATTACTAAATTAAATAATACTGCAATGATACTACAAAAATGTATAGAAAGTATTCAACAAAATCTGTAAGAGATATCCGCAAGGAAACGTGGAGGGAAAATATGAGACGCTAAAAGGCGTGGAGAAATGGCGAAAGTTCTGCAGGAAACGGACGAAACAGTTTGACTGAAGCATCTGGTAAAGAAAATTCGAGGATCTGGCTTTTAGTTTCTCAAGGCTGACAGTAGGGGGTCGAAGAAAAACGTCTCCTCGCCCTCGTCACGTTCACGGAGAACGCGAGAGATTTCTTCGCTCGCGCGGAGAGATCACGGAGATCCGAGACGACGAGCGAGGAGAGGCCGATTTCCAGCAGAAAAAATAATTGCGCGCTCGTTCCAATGACGCGGACTCGATGTATGTAAACTGCCAACCTAAACGTTTGCCAAAAACGACGAAAGCAAACAAGGATCAAGAACGGTGAAATTTCTAAGGATTCACGCGTTGCGGTTCTTTGATCGCGGACGAACCGCGTTCTATTGCTCGTGTGTAACGTGAATCGAAGCTTTCTTGCGCGTGAAATTGTTGGCAAATCAACCGAATAACTCGTTGACAACTAGAAACGAGTCGAAATTCTATGCTAAACCAACAGCAATTTAGCTTAAGTCCAAAATTGTAATGGAAAACGCTTTGAGTCATTGAGACAAAAGTTCTGCGATAGTCCTCTCTCCATTTTATATTAAGTGTATAGATGTATTAGGACTGCATTCAATCTCAACGAGGGAGAGATTTTTGTCATATCTGAGAGGAGTTTGTAGTCTTCCGAAGCTAATTGTTGTATCTGGAATTGTAGATCTAAGAACGTCTCTAATAAATATATATTAAATTATTTATTGTAAATATATATATATATATCTGTCGAGTATCGAGAAACTTGCAAAAATCGGGGATTTTAATTCGTTAACTTTCTATGAGTAGAATTTCGTAAGATGAGAAAAATATTATTAAATAATTGTAGTTATTCATTCGAATTAAAAATTATCTAGTGATTAGAATATTCAAAATATATAGAACTAATAGTTTAAAGTAAGATAAATATGCAGTAAGAATCAAATGTTACAATGTAATATATTTTAATACAATACAAAACTTACATGGCTGTCTACGCGTTAACGAGTTAACACTGGTTTACCATAACGTTGTAAATACAATAATTTCTTTAAATTTTGTAAAACTGTGAAATCTTGGTAAAAAATACGAAGTCAATCTTCGAAATTTTCTTTCATCACAATGTTAGAATAGTGTAAATCCATTGAAGAAAATTGTGAGTGAAATTTCACGTTAAAATTAACGTTGATTTTTAATAAATTAAAAAAAAATTTGTTTAAATACAACATATGCCAGAAATTTTTTATAAACATCTTATGCGTGTTTCACAAAAAATTATGAAATATTTTATTAATATTCCAACGAGGCTTTATCATCGCGATCATATCGTTGAAGTTCCTTTGTCATTTTCACGTCGATAGAGTGTTTTATCATTCAAATTTACTTAAAATCCCCTAACTGTGCTGAATTGTGTTTCATTCTGCTTGAGAGATTAAAATGGCGAATCGAGATTCGCAAACAGTGCTTTTTACGAAGGATTCAAAGATCCACCGTCCACTTTGACACTGTCTAATTTACGAGGAATAAACAAAATTTGAATAACTCATTACACCGGCTTTCTGTTCCATCATTTTCATCCGCGACGATTCTCGACGTACATCAATATTCATGATTCCATCAGAGTAGCTTCAATGGCCGACTCCAAAGCACTTCTGAATCATCATATTCTCCGACGAAAAATAAAGAAAAAAAAAAAGAGAGAAGAAAAAATTGACAAGAAAAACGACGAATGTTTCCGCCGGAGGTTTCTTTCATCTACCGTATTAAAACTTCATTTCTATACGACACACCTGCCTGGAAATTTGAAACTTACTTCACAAGAACCAAGCATTCCCTTTTTTAAAAAAGTATAAAATAGAGTTCTGACGGAGGCGAGCAAAAATGAAGTAGTTATCTATGTATACGAAATGTAAATTACAGTTGAACGTGTCATGTAAAGCATTTTTAAGTTAGTACATTTTCGTTAGCATTGTAACGAAACTGTCGTGATTATAATGGTCAAAGAAACTAATTTGAAGATGTATATTAGAATTGCAAACTACGTGCATTTATTTGCAGACGTAGATATGATTAAAAAAAAAAGTAAGTACTGAGTATAGTCCCACTGAATATTGAGGTTTATTAACATAATTAATTATTGACTGTTCAAATGTATCACTTTTGTGATATGTATGAAATATACTTATCTGCGAATCAACTACGTCCATTTCAAATATTAATTGTTTCTGGAAAAAGTTACGAAAAGATTTTGTTAACAAAAGTTATTCAATATAAAAGCGGTTATGATGTAGCAGTAATGATTCTTTCGAAAGTGGAGCGAGAATTTCAAGATTGTCTCCACTTTTTTAAAGAATCATATATCTTTTGGTCTCTTAATCGATCATTCGACATTTTCTGTAAGAATGCATTAACCTATGTTTGTCGAAAAACCATTAATTTAATTTAATATATTTTAATCGTAATTTTATAAAATCTGTCGCATGAGAAAGAGAGGAAAAGACAGGAGCCAGTATTCATGCATAAATATCATAAAATTAAAGTTAAATCCACTATTCACTATATATAAACATCTCATAATTTCCACATGTATATTTTTTGAAATTTTTTTGACAGCCTACCAATATAACATGACAGTTAATTTTCACTAAAATGTGTCGTAATATATTATACATATCGTACATAATATAATATAATAAACATAACAAAGTATAATATACATAAAATACCACAAAACATATGTATATATATATAAAGTATAATACCACAATGTATATATAAAGCAAAATACCACAAAATATATATAAATAAAGTATAATATACATAAAATACCACAAAATATCCTGCAGATGTTCGAATATTTTCGTGAGTCCGGGTTTTATTGGATTAAAAAATTCATACTTACGAAATTTGTTGCTTCAGTGTCAATTTCGTCCGAAGCCGACGAACACCCTAATCCTTCCAAACGGCGCGCAAAGTACACAATGGGAAACGTTATATTTAGAGCGGGAATAACAAAAACCAAAAAAAAAAGAACAAAAAAATCGGGGAGAAAGGAAAAGGGAGAAGAGGCCCTGGTGAAAATGGAAGCGGAACGATCTTTCTTCCGTTTGTAAAGGAAGGAAACTGGCACTGGCTGGAAGCAGGCGGTCCGCTTTCCCTGCCTCGTTCGTCCTTGTCGAATTTAATAATGGCGAATTTACGGGGGCGCGGCGGGGTTTTTTCGCGAGTCGCTGCAATTTCCTGCGACAGTGGTAACAAAGTTCTTACGGTCCTCGCGTTTCCCTCCACCTCTCCTCCCACGCCCTCGTCCTTCTGTCACCGTAAAGCGACCGGTTTTACGCGACGTATTAACGCTAACGGAGTAAGCGTATGCGACGAACCTGGCCCGGAAGTCGGCGAAGAAAGTCGTTATCCCGCAGCCGAAATTTCCCGATTATTTTCTCGGGAAATGCTCGAGAATTCATCGTCTGTTATCATTAAATTCCGTCGTTTTTGCTAAAAATTACGAGCGAAATTGGAATAAACACACACGTGTAATTGTCATTTGATTCTCTGTTATTGCCTCTTTGCACTTGTTTGCATTAAATTCCAATATCTCCATTGATAGATATATCAAAACGATAGATATTTTATGTATTGTGTATACTGAATGCAGAAACCAAATATGCAAGAAGTATAGCTAAGTATTTCTACTGAAATGTAATTTTTTATTTCGACGTGCTGCAGATCGATAAAGAGTAGGAGGAAGAAATCTGCAAAATTCAAATAATGCAAATTTCCAATGTAAAGAAACCTTGCTCGCAGAAAATAGAAGAGAGACTTGAGAAGTTCTCCACTCCGCTTTCCTAACTTCTCAACACTTTTCTAATATAAACTTCCAATACAAATTTCCATTATAACTGATGATAGTTTTACAATTTTAGTAATATTTACTGAACTTAAATTTACTAAAAGTCGTCTTTCGATTTAAAAATTTGCAAATTTTCTAGTGTTTTCGTTGGGATTCGGTAGTATTTCAAAGCAATTTTGTTTGTAACTATAAAATGTTCAGACACAGTTCTGTAATCCACGTTTTCGTCGACCTCCTCGAGGAATATTTGGTACATATATATAAAAGAACGGCTGGAGAAACCTCGATTCAGTCTGTGATCGACTCAGAAACACTTTACTCGTTCTTGAGACGCTCTTCCTTCGATCTTGCTGTTCTCGTCTCTTCTCAGCTCTTGTCTGCTCTTTGGTAATTCCTTTACACGTATCCTCTATGCCTCTAACAGCTTTGTCCGTTAGGCAAAATTCTTCTCATTCTAACTTGGTTTTCATTTTCAGCAGAATATTCGTAACATGTAATTCTCACCTTGCATTTTTAACACGAAGTATTTCCCCTTTTGTTTCTCTCGGTTTCTTTTTTTTTTTTTTTACAAAGCGTCCCGTATTTTCTGCTTCACGCGAGGAATTTTGATACAGGAATTTTCGTATTTTGCTTCGTTCTGGATTTTTATAACGATTTACATCTTTTCCGCTTCGTGTAAAATTTTTGTAAATATTGTGCAACGTTGCTGGTGCTCCGACATAGTTAATTATGGCTCCTGTTACTTTATTATGTTCGCCATTATTATGTTACTTTATTATTATTTACAAACATTGTTACGTTCATAATTTGCTGTTCATAATGTTAATTAATTATCGAATAATTAATTATCGTTATTGACGTAGCATGCACGAACGATACTTTACTGGACCATTTGTTCGAGGTTTATTTATACCTAAATTCATTATCCCACAAATTCGTGAAAAAAGAAAAATTTGGTCGTTTTCGAATAATCAGATTATCGATCGTTTTACATTTCCAATACTAATCTCTTGAAGAATTTGCTTCAAATGAATTAATTGTATTTTCTGATTTACTTCTCGTATCGTCATAAAATAATATATTTAATTTTTCATCATAATTAGACCTATTGAGAATAATAACTATAATATAAAAATTATAACTTGACATACGAATAAAATATAATAAATATAAACATAAGAATCAAGGATAATATAGTACAATAATATCAAGAATAATAATTATAAATTAATATAAAAATTGTATCTCAACATAAAAATAAGATACAGAAAATAAACATAAATATAAAAGTTAAGGATAACATTTATAAGTTGTAACAGTTACAGAAAACATGAGTATTACTAATAACCATAAAGTAATATATAATAAATAAAGATAAATACTAAGAATTAATTATTTATATCAAGTTATAATAATCACGAGTAAAATTTATCCAAATGCAAGGCATAAGGCAAATCTTTCAAAATGCAATTCGTCATTGAGTTGCCAGTCGCCACGTAAAAAAAAAAAAAAAAAAAAAAAAAAAAAAAAAAAAAAAAAAGAGAAAATGAGCAACAATTCAAACGCTTTCGAAACGTGATCAAACAATTCACAGCCTCGTCAGAACGCTATTGCGCTGGATCCCGCGCGCATAGTCGACGATTCTAGGTAAACCTGTATGCTAACATCGAGGAGGCTCGACGCGTTAGTTTCACGAACCGCCCTCCTGAATTCACGAATCCACGAGTCCCGGTGACTCCGCACGGCTGCCGCCGGATTTTCAGAAAATCGGACGAGTTGGAGCGTGGATCGGTACGTGTACCGGTTACTCCGGTGGTCATTGTTTCCGTTGGGGTTCGATCAACGTTGGACGCGATCGGGAAAGCAGTTAGCCCCGTTCCCCGTGTCCAGCGGACCGATTCGAGAGAGCGCAAGCTGCACGAGACAGCGGAAGCACTCGAGGAAATCCCTGGACGCGCTGGGTCCTATCCTGTCCGGCAATCGATTGCCGAAGAAAAGCGTTCCTGGATGGGGAACGATGCACGCCCGTTCGACAAACAACCGGCGATCTCCGCTATCAACCCGGCCTTCCCACTCTTTCGCTCTCCGCCACTCGTTAAATTGAAATTCGATTCCACCGTCGCGGGATGAGACGAGCTCTCTCTTTCTCTTTCTCTTTCTCTCTGTTGGTTAGAATTCTCCCCGAGTGTGATACGCCGTGCGACGAAGGTCATCCAACGTAGACCGAGTCGGTGGGTCGTGGAGAAATAGCGATGATTGTATAAAGAGGCGATTAATAGATCGCCGATCGCGGTCTTTGGACGAACAATTTAACTTCGGGAGATTTGGGTGATAGGAAATTTGAGTTTGGTCAGCGTCATCTCACTTTCGGTTTTTTATTTGAAACTCTGTGGTTTGATGATGTCAGTATAGTCGAGCTTGCAACTCTGTTTCATCTCATTGGAATTATTGTGAATTCGAGAAGAATGAAGTTTATAAATAAATTATGAATTAGAAAACTTTTTCGTCAAAGAGACGAAGACAATGGGAGAAAGTTGTTTGAAACACAATGACGAACATGATTTTTTTATTTACGAGATACCTCTGAAAATACATATCTAAAAGATAATTTCGAATCTCTGAAAATAAAATACTAAATCTATAATAGAAAGTTACCGATCTGATAATTCCAGTATTAATAATTGAAGTTGAATCATGTAAAACACAATATATAAAAGACTTTGTGCCTAAACTTCCAATTTAAAATATTATAATTTAATTATAATTATTACAATTTAGAATATTATAATTTAATTATAATTATTACACTTTAGAATATTATAATTTAATTATAATTATTACAATTTAAAATATGATAATTTAATTATAATTATTACAATTTAGAATATTATAATTTGATTATAATTATTACAATTTAGAATACTAAATGTTAACATATGAATGTTAACATGTAAATATTTGTTTGTTCAGATATAAACGCGTAAATGTTTCCAATTTGAACCTTAATTTGGTCTTCAGAGTTTTGAGTTGATAAAAAAAAAAAATGTTTTCATCAATTTCGATTGTTACTCCGAATTTACTCGTGTATCATCCGATATTTATGAACACTTGGCGATAATTTATCATGGTTCGCGTTTGATCCGCGTGTGTCGGGGCTACGTCGGATGAAGGACCCGGCAGAACGAACAAATAAAAAAACTGCACGTTAATCCGCAGCGAAATCGGCTCGTTAAACGTTTCACTGTGTTTCACTTCTCACCGCTTGTAAAATATTCGAGCGAGCAGTTGGCAGTTTTAAACATCCAAATTTAATAAGCGTCCCGCTTTTAAACGCAACAATATTTCGTGTTTCGGTTAATCACCAAACTTAATTTATACGTGCTGCACTTCGTTGTCCGGCCAGCGTTTCTCGGCCAGCCAGCCGTGCTTTTAACTTTGATACGACGAAACATTGGCGCCGTCCTATGTATTTATGCAAATGCGAAATTATATATCGCGAGAAATAAGCGCGAATAAACCTTTGATTTGATTTAGTATTATATGCACTTAACGAACCTCGTTTCCGTTTGAAATGGGAAATTTTCCGTGGAGAATTCTACAAAACGTGCTTGATAAATTTTTTTTCGGAATTATCGTGAAATTATAAAATTGTCAAAAATCTAAGTGACTGACACTGAATGTCGGGCACATAATAAATTTTTGCATCATCGCATACGTACTTTTAACGTCGTTAACATCATTAGATAGTAATATTATTAAACATATACCTTTTGATATATTTATTCGATATATTGTAATATGTCGTCCTCTTTGAAACTTCAGTGAGTATTTATGATACTAAAAGGTATTTGCTTGTCATGTTATAAAAATTATTATAAAATTATTTGTTTATTGTATAAAAATTCTTAGTGTTATAAGTATAGCATAAGTATTAAAAATATTTATTATAAAGTATTTGAAACTTTGTATTCACTTACTATAAAAATTACTGTAAAAATACTTGTAATTAATTAGTATTCACTTGCTATAAAATTGACGGTAGAAATACTTACAATTAATTAGTATTAACCTACTATGAAACTGACTATAAAAATACTTACAATTAATTAGTCTTGACCTACTATGAAATTGACTATAAAAAATATTTACAATTAATCAGTACAATATTGCAATATCAGTATAATATAATATCAGTACATAAAATCAGTATAATATATAATATAGTATCATTAGTATCAGTATAGTATTATAAAATCAGTATGTTATATAATACTTACAATTAATCAGTAATTCATTGACTATAAAAATAGTTACGATATTTCATTTACTACGAAGCTATCTACAATACTTGCTATTTATAAATGTGATTTTATAAATATTTACTATAAATTTACTATAAAATTATCGTTGTAACCTCGGACTGATCCGTAACCTGGATCGTAAGATCCTCGAGAACGACAGTTAGTCCAAACGCACAACATGTCGCGCGAAGAACAGGAGGAGGAACACACGTCGAATCAATTAACGCGCGGAAGGATACTTCTGTTTCGGAAGAAAGTGGGTCGAAGTGACGATGGGGTGGCGCGGGGGAGGGGGGAGGGGGCCGAAAGCTAGCGTAGCCGTCGTATGTATGCTAATTGAACGAGGGGCAATCTGGAATAGACCCAGCCAGTGGCTTCCAGTTGATTACCATGGCAAGTACTCGGGCAGAGAGTTCCCTCCACCAACGACAATGTGAAAACAGCTTTAATGTTCCTTGCCGACTTCTCTCTAGGATAGTTAAGAGAGAGAAAGGGAGAGAGCGATACCAGACCATGGGGAAATTCTGTTCTTCGACTACAACGTCACAGGGATAGTATCGAGCTTTTCGACCAAATTGAAGCCATTATGAGCGCACGATCGTCTTCCGAAAATCTTGCAGCAAAAGAAAGAAAGAAATACACATGATGGAACGTCTTTATTGAGAAGGTCTTCATTACGATGAAATATTTTTCATTATTATCTAAAATGACGAGGTTTTTATGGAGAAAATTGTTAAGACACTCGGTACGGTTGCAACCACTGAGAGTTCCCTATCGATTAGATTCGTTGCCTTGATCCGAAGTTTCCTGTGATAGTTCTGCAAATACTCGAACTTCCCTTTATAGTGTTTCCAAGACAGTAAGATTGCCAAATAATCTTCAAGTTGTTTGTTCATAGACATTGGCTGGCGAAAATATTTGGATACTTACCTAATTATTTCATTATTACGGTTAATGAAGCACGATTATTATGGACTTGCACTCAATATTAGTAAAATCCGAGATTGATCTAAAAAGTGCTGCATAAAAGTTACAAAGCATGTTTGACGAAATCATGAATAACAATCTTAAACGTACGACAGATATTAATAGTAATCGGATCAAATATCGAAGTTTATAAATAATTATAAATAATTGATTATTTAAATATTTTTATATTTATCTCTACTAGATTATACGTTCTCAGATTCGTTTTAAGCTTCATCGACACAATCATAGCGACCAATTGACAAATCATCGAGTTTTATAATCACAAGTGAAGAAATAGAATTCACGTAGAAACTTATTTTATCTACTACATATTGTAATAAAAAATATATATATATTTCATTTGCGCATTGTATACAGGCGTTTCCGCAAATTCTCGAACTTTTCATAAAATAGAAATGCATAGAAATTGGTTTAGTTTAATCATCAATGAAATGAGATTTCGAAATGTTTCGCACAAGATATCTACAATCCATAGATCCTGCAGAATGTTTCACGATCAAGACGTCCGCATAAAAAGGCAGATTAATGCAAGGATTGCAATTTTCTAAGTGTCCAACTTCTCTCCCGCGTGTTCGCCAGACTCCTCGTGCTTTTATCAGACAAACTACAACCAACTGTCCCGCCGGAGTTTTCATACTTGCGCCCAGCCATCGAGAGCAATTCTTCAGTTCTTTCGGAAATCCAAAAAGTTTCGTCTCGCCGGAAGAACAACAGAGCCGGAAAAAGAGGAAACATTCATCGATGGGTTTTCACAGCGGACTATTAACCGGACTGTCGATCACGATTGCACAGTAATTTCCATTCGCCATTGTTATCAAACGAATGAGATTTCCATCGAATCCGTCTGTTTATCGTTTTGTATGCTGGCAGAAATAAATCGAGAAATGTGGAAATTAGGTTTGAAAAGTTATTTCGCTTTAGTTGGTTGGCTAGTTGGCCGGATAGATGCCGAGTGGATGGCGCGTAAGATTATTCTATGAGTGAAAATAAATACACGAGAGTGTATGTACATATATAAATTCTCACGTGTTTAATATATATACATATATATCTCGTTTAAAGCTTCGTTCTTGTGGAAATCGAGTTCACCTTTGACGAATTTCCCAATACGATTCTATCAAGAATCGAGCTTGACAAATTTCATTACACGTTTTTCATTTATTCTTTACTTGTCCAGTGATTTTAGTCGATTATTATTTATCCGTATCGAGAAAAAAATTTGTCAGTTTCAGGTTTGTATATCATATATTTGATAAATGATTTTTAGGCAAATTGATATTCTTATCGATACAACTTAACTTTTTACAAATTGCTGATAGAAAAGTCTAATCCTGAATTATCTATTTAGTATTTCAGTATTTTTAGTAAATTTTCATTGTTTAGTATTTTAGTAAATATTTTAGTATTTAGTATTTTCACTACCATGTTTTATTATTTTATTATAATATTATTTATTATCTGTATTATTATTATATTGTTTAGTATTTATATATCAATAATATGGCAGACTCATTGTATTTCTTGCGAAGTATACAAGAAAGTATATACCGATAAAAAAAATCGCTAATATCATTTTAAACAGCCCATTATTGATCATTCAGATTCAACTGCTGCTTTTCAATAATATCACGATATACGTTCAATATTTTAATTTGCCACGATACAACGCGCGTCTCTCTCTCTCTCTCTCTCTCTCTCTATCGTCAATAGTAAATTTCCTCGATTACGCTGTTCGATTGTTTTGCAAAATTCACCGATGTTTATCCCACCGCGACCATAGAACATTCACCTTCGACAAAAGCGAGAGATTGCGAATGAAACCGAAATGATTTCGTTAATTAGATATCCAGAAGATTTTCGAATTAACTTCCAACATTATTTCGGTGTTATTTTCGTCGGTAAATTAGCTGATTATTCTCTTATTCCCCGCACGCGTGCACGTTGTGTCTGTGTGTGTGTGTGTGTGTTGCGCGTATAAAATATTTCGAATTAAATTCTGTTACATTACAAATATTTCGTAAACACTGTATACCGAATGTTGTATACTTTCTGTGCGGAATTTCTAATCAGAGTTTAAAGTTGATCGCGAACTTTACAAGAGTTAATTAGCGAATTAATTCGTTAATTTGTGACTTGTTAATTTGTTTGATCCGTTTTGTTGCCCACGGGGAAGAATTGCGAATTACCTTTGTCAGTTTATCATGAATTTTTATTAGAATCTGCGACGATAGTGATTAAAGATGATCGATGAAAGATATCACTGCGGATTTTCATGCAAATTCGTACTTTTCTGAACACAATGAGAAAGATTGAACTTAACTGAACTTCTGTTTCACCTATTAAATATTACACTTTAAACTTTCAGTAACTTTACGTACTACGTACATTCTGTGTATTTTCATATTTCCCAATTAAATGCACAAGAAGCCGCAATCCACTGAATAGAAGAAGCTAACATTTTTTTTTTTTTTTCAGAAATCTAAATTGCTGGACACATGACTGATTGTTAATTAAATATTGCGAATGATCTGCTAGTAAATATTGCAAATGATTTTAATATTCAACTGTTCAAGTCCTAAAGGACTGTTCGAATTTCCTTTTAACTCAACTTTACAGAAAATATAATACAAATACAACTAGACACCATATTTGAATACTTGATATAATTTATGTACTTAAATATACTCAAATATAGTGTTAAACAAAAAATTTCTTCAAAAGTTAATGTTTCACTGAAAAAAAAAGAGTGAATTATGAAAATACATATGAATTAATTGTACAAGAGAAACGTGCTTGAATTTCCAGTCTTCAGGATTGCGATCCTACATGTGATTTCACATCACGACGAATAAAAAATAGAGGCGTGGACGGAACATCGTAAGACACGAATGGGTCTTTTATAGAGCGATAGACAAGCCGGTAGGCGCGTACTCGCTCAGCTCGATTAAGTTTCGTGTAAATTTCAGATGGATCCGTGTATCCATGTCGTATTTCATAACTCGTTCGGCCGTGCACAGTTCTCGTTCCTTTAATTTCCGCCTTCCCGCTTGGCCCCGGTGCTACGATATATTCGCAGTTACCTCGCACCGCAGCAAATTTGTCTAGTAGCAATTACGAAACGATCACTACCAACTGATAAACCTTCCGTTCCAGACTTTTCGATAAAAATAATTGAATCACAGATGACAAAATTTCAAAATAAAAAAAAATATATATATATATATATATTGGAAATTTCTCTGATGATCTTATTTTACTTGCTCTGGCTATTCTGTTAGCGATTAATCTGTTATAACAATAATAATAATGAATCATGTTTGATTAGTTGATCATTGCGAAACATGAAGGACTTCGAATTTTCATTCTCTCTGATGATGTTATTTAGTTAGTCGTTACAATAATAATAATAAATCGTATTTGATTGATCATTGATAAAGAAATCCAAATTTGAAATTTTTGATCTTGCTCTGCTTACTCTAATTATTCTATTGCCCTATCCCATTATAATTAGACTACGAGATTGAATGCATTCGTGACAAGTTTAAAAGTGTAAAAACACAGAAGTATGTGAAATAAAATTATTTTATTAGAAATATGTAAAATATTCAAAAAAAATAAGTAAATAAGTAGAAGAGTATTTGTTACAATATTTAATAGATGAAATGAATTTCTGATTCTTTAATGATTCGTTTAACTGTCATCATGAGAACACAATTTTAAACAACTTGCAATTATGAAAGCAGGGATCTACAATAGTGAGATATGAAATATAAAAATTATAAAATTAAAACTTCATAGCTTACTCTTACGAAAGCTTCATCCAAAAATCTTTCAAGAGTTAACTCTTAATTACAAGGGTCAGGATAATCGTCTTTTCTTTTCTTTTCTCTACTTTTTTTAATAGATATCTGTTGCTGTGCATATAATTACACGTGGTAACTCGTACAGAAAACTGACCACAATTTCTCAAAATTTCTCTCCTATATCGAGCCAACGACAAAGAGGGAAAAATGATTTCTGTTCGTTGATTGATTCGCTGACGATTTTTTTCGGAAGTTGCTACATACGGTCAGAAACGTCATTCTTTGAGGAATATCTTTTTTATGCTGCTCCAGTTGGCAGAAAATCATTTCTTCAGGATTCCTTCCGGTTCCGATAAGTCGGAAGACTGATGAAGCTTGAAAAGCCAGGAAGAGATCTTTTGCCACGTGATCGAATGCCTGTGAAAGTGGATTTTGCGACTATTTTTAAGTTCATCTAACGATTAATAATATCGCAAGTAAATTGTTAGTTATTTGACAAGATGATTATGGTTTTCTTCTTTTCTAGATACGAAATAACCCGATACGGACTGATTAAGAATTTCATATTTTATATTTGTATCATACTCTGATATTGTTTGAATATTTAAATTTATTGTCAAATTTAACATATTTTATTAATCAATTTTATGCAATTTAAATCGCGATGCAAATAGGTTAAAAATGTCCCCTGTTCTGTTTATACTTGCAAAACACGCCGCTTGCCAAGAAACAAATTTGCAAAACTTTTTTGATCAGTCGGTTAGAAAGAAAAATGAACTTCAAATTCAAATTCTGTAAAAATTAATTGGTTAATAACTAGCATAAATTCTTCTGTTTTCTAATCAAATTTTAATAATCGTAACTTCCAGATTTCCCCAATTCCAATTACAATTTTTTCCTGACAAGTAACAGAAAAAAAATTTGTAAAAGCCCAACAATCTACGAGAAAAAAAAAAATAACAAAAAGACGATTATCTCGATTTGTATGAATTTTCCTCGATCACTGTTAAAACTCGATATTCGTTGACTTTTCGGATCAGCGACGTCTCGTTAAAAATGCAACATTTTATTTAACTCTGAACAAATTTGACCATTGTAACGGAAAGACGATTACTGGATCGACAAAAATCGATAAGATCGATTTTTGTTAAAAAAATAAATAAATAAATAAATGGATATTCATTGATTTTTTTGGGATTAATGAAGCCTCGTTGAAAGCTGAATAAAGTCGGTTGATCCGCGTGTCTGATGTTTTAAAGGCCAAGGGAGCACGCGGCGCGTAAAATGAACGATCGAAGAAGATGGATCATGATGGATAGAACCGGAGGAAACCTCCGGTGTTATGGTGTTTCGTCCTGGTGATAAATAACGGTACACAATGAAAATGGACCGGAGTAATTCTGATGCCACGTTATCCGATCGTTGCGTTAAAAGAGTTATAACGTGGTCGTGGTTGCACGATAGAATAATGCAAGTGATCGCTTTGCAGCTTCGAGAAATTGGTTTTCAATGTGACGAGATTCGCAAAGAAAGAAAGAGGAATGGAGAAACTGTTTCGAATGTGGGAATCACTTTTCACACTCTTAATCATCGTGATAACTTAGAATATTATGGAAATTTCATTTTAACGATTCTGAATAAAAGTATAGATGAAATAATATCGGCTAAAGTAATTTTTACTGTATAAAAATAATCTTTTCAGTAATACGAAGTAGGTCTTCAATTATGCAACGAGTAAATATAATTTAGTATTCACGTAGTAACAAAACCTAAAAAATTCTTTAACACCTAGTATTAAAGTCTGTTATTCCATTTCACTTGTTGCAACTTGTTTGTCTTCATTTTGCTTATCTTCATTACGATCTTCATTATTTTTCTGCTTAACATTATCTTGTCTTCACCGACGCATGTTATTCTTGCGAATTATCACTAAAATTGTGATTTTCTTCTTCATTTAAATAAATTAAAATTGAATTATATTATTTGTATTATCTCTATCTTCTTTTTTTCTTATTTAATAAGACAAAACACTTGATCCTTCCATGCGCATCCAACAACAATTCAAGCAAAATTCCGAAATTGTCAAACAGTTGTAAGAAACTCTCCAAATTACCAAACTCTCCCCTATCCTCCAGTTCAGAGTCTACACGCCACAGAATTCGTTGCACGAATATCTCACAATTACCTCCAATTTTCAGCCAGGCTGGGAGCCACCGTGCCACCCAATCACGATCGATCGATCGAATTCCCCACGCGAGGGAATACGGAAGAATGCTCGTTACAACGACGAAGAAACGAGAGAAAAAGAAACGAACCGGGAGAAGAATCGGCGCGAGGTTGGCGGTGGAAGCGAGGAGGTACAAAAGAGCTGGATATCATAAACGACAATGAAACCCCCGAAGGAAGTTGGAACAAAGGGGGGGAGAGAGAGAAAGAGACGGTGTGTAGGTACGCGGCGTTTGAAAGAACAGTGGCGAGAGGGGCGCAGCCACGTTTGAACGTGGACAAAGGGGGGTGAAAGGAAAGCAAAGAAGGAAAGAAAAGGGCGGTACGACACGCCGGGGATCGCTCGAAGTCTCTCTGATCGGTCAATAACGATTTCCTGGGGAATATAAATGTCTCCGCGAGCACTCGTCCCGGGCCGTTCGATTCGGCCCGTGTCCGGCATTGCCTTTTAATCTTGTAGCTTTGCCTCTTTTAATCTCGTTCCATCGACCGGCTGCTCCCTTCCATCCCACCCACTTTTCCCGTCCAACTCGTTCGCCCGATGCAATTTCTCCTTTTCGTACGTACGGATGAAATCGTCACTCATCCGGTTGTACCCGAGGAAAAAAAAGAAAAAAGAAAACGAGAAAGAAACATGCAGTATGAGAATTGTTAATCTTGATGGATGAAACGAAAGATGGACCACTGCCTCGTGCAATGGAACGAGAAAGCAGAAGTTTTCGTTTGGGTCGAAATTATCGGTGATCTAATTAGCGCGGAGTCGGAATATTAGCCGTGATTAGCGGATTGTCGTATCAGTGAGTAATCAAAATCATTGATCGTGAAATGATCACACTTTTGATTACGGTTGTATCAGTTGTATTTATGTGAACAAGTACTGTATATTTTGCAGAAGCTACGTATTTACATATTTATTGTTTCGCACGATCCTTTACAATTTTATTAAAATCTGGCCAAAAAGTGTTGAATCGTTTGAAGGTCTCTATATTTTTCTTGAGTTATTATTGGCACAAGTTTCTTGCATGACGAATGATGGACTTTAATAATAAACTTGTCGAATGATCGAAAATTTCAAGATTCTCCATTGTGACACGCGCTCATTCTTATACCAAAAATATGTCGAAGAATTATGACAAGTTATTCTAAATTCAATAATACAAAATATGCGTAAATGTTCTCTCTAGTCTTGGTCTATTGGTGGATCTACTTACTTAAACTGCAAGCGGTTTAATAATAACATTTAGTTTACATATACAGCATACATGGTTTGAACATGTTATGGCAATATATATGTATTGTAATAAAATCTAAATCAATCACTTAATGATTTAAAAATTATTGACTAATTAATTACAAAAGTTAATCAAAGATTACTGCTTTATTTTGCGATTAATTGATCAATGATTAGTTTTACTGTGATTACTAATAATTTAATAATTTAATAATGATTTGATTTGAGGATGGCTAAGGATGATTTAATAATAGTCAACTCATGTTCGTTACGAAACCGTGGACTTTGCAAATACAATTTGGAAATACGGAAATTTATTGATTAATATATTGAAAAATATATGAAATATCCAATGTATAGTTTTCTTGTAATGTTTTGGTAGATGTAACAATATTTGATAGATGTTTATTTATTGTTAGATTTTAGATTGTTTTAATATGAATTAATAGACAGATTTCAAGAGCAATCAATACCTAAATGTATAACGTTTTAGATATAATAATTCTGTAACGATGTCGTAAAATTATCTAACCACGAATATGAAAAAATATTTATTAAATTACTGAATCGCAGATCCGCAAATGTTCGTAGGACAAATTGAAAAAGAGATCGAAAATTTAAAAACCTCTTTATTGTTTGAAGACTAAAAAAATTTCCAATTCTCGCGTCATTTCGACATTTCTCAAAAGCAACAAGCTCCCGAAAAAAAAAAATTCCAATTACTCACAATCGCGCCATTAATATTATTCCGCGACTCAGATCCTCGCTCGAATACACATGTTTACTAAACATTTCCTTCAGTCTCGAGTAAGGGAACACTCGGATAAAGTCTCAGCGAAACGAAAGAAAGAAAGTTCGATTCCAATCCGAAAACTTTAATACTCAGAACGATTCTTTGCCTGGCCGAGGGAGAAACTTCGCTCCCTCGACGGAGTGAAATCCATCGCTCGCTCCGAGGTGCGCAGCAGTCGGGATCTTTCTTCAATTTCTCCGATGATACACCGCTAAACACTCGCCGGGAAGGCTACTTCCGGTGGCACGAGGGCCTCGAGAGACGATGCCTCGAGAAAGATGAGGATAAAGCCGAAGATAAAGATTGACGGAGTGAATTTTCTCGAGGTGGAAGAAAAAAAAAAAATCGTGGCGGGCAGGCAGGAAGGCCTCGAGAAAATCCTGCTTTCGTCAGCGGCACCGATTCTCTCGCGTCGAACGCTAAACTTCCGGTGCGAGGTGTGACGCTCGCGCGGCAAAGCGCGCCTTTTGTCACTCGCCACTCGCATCGGCTCGTGCATCGGAAAATCCACGGCCTTTGACGCTTGTGAAAAGTTGCCGCCGACAGCGATCAGGTTTGACGAGCAATTGACACCGATAATCAAAAGTCCGCTCTTTCTCTTTCCCTTTGTGTCGCCGAACGATTTTTCACCTGCGAACGCGAAAATTCAATTACTTCTCAAATTCAATTACCACTCGGACTTGGCGACCGTGTTTCCCGTGTTTTTATATTTCTGAGTAAAATATATGGGGGGAAGGAGGGGGCCACATTGTATTAAAAATACGATGAAACTTGAAATCGGAGGTATTAAAGTGTAAGGAGAAAGTTTGTAACGTTGTTAGAATCCGATTTGTTCTACTTCTTTCGGATAACGTGGCCTGTTACTTTGGTCTACATGTTTTTGAGCCAAATGCATGTAATTTTGAGAAAAATAATTTAACCACTTGCGCTGGCAACTGATTCGCGGACCATAACGAGTGACCGAATCGTATACAATAATTTGTCGCTTTCTTTTTCTTTTGAACTGTCATTTGTTTTGCCTGGGTTACATTTAAATAACTTATAACTGAGAAAATGTTGCAATTTCGGACGAAAAATTGTCGACGTGCGTGACACGTCATTCCAGCGCAAGAGGTTAAACAGGTTTTGTCGTATATCTAAAACAAACGATATCTTTTGCAGATCTATATGCGAAAATCTTTGCACGCAATGCTGTCTACGAGGAACAAAAAATTCTATCTGTCATTTTTGTCCCGGATGAAGATATTATCATTTTGATTGAAATCTTTAAACCTATGAAATCTCTCGAAAAAAAATTCCAAATTAGTTGATTATTAAATTCTGTATATAATATGAAAGAATTATTAATTTTTTTCATTAAATCATTTTAACCAGCAGACTCGCCAAAGATTTAGAGAGAACTTTCTCAATTGTCTTGCGAAATTATATCTTAATTAACAATACAATGGTAATAAAACATTTGTATTCGCAAACAATCTACCATTTCATACCACATTATCTATACACACCAAGGAACAAACAAATAAGACCAAAACAAATGAACAAAAATAGATGAAAAGGCAGAATTTTGAAGTTTTAAAGATAAAAAGTCCGATACCGCAGATAGAGAAAAAAGGGGAAGTAGAAATGACCCATCGTCCATTGGCCCTCCTATATTTTCGGTTATTTAAGCTTATCATTGGCCCGACGATTCCGTGGGATCATAGGAGATGGATCAGGATATTTAGAGTGGCGCATCAATCTCGCATCGGGCTCTCGAATGGCCGTTCGGTTGCTCGCAAATCCACGTCGTTTCGCCGGCCGGTGCATTAAACGGGATTTATATTTCCTCGAATAGGAGCCGATGGGATCGATCGGTATTGTCGGCTGGAAGTAGTGTCATTTTGCATCTTATTTAAAAGTATCGCCAGAGAAAAGGAAAAAAATCTCCTCTATACGGTTTTATACGAAATTTTATTAGATTTTGTAGAGGGCTTACACAGAGAATTGTACATTTATCACCGAAGGTGTTGAAACTTCAAAAATATTCGTAAGTAACCTTTTCGAACGCATTGTTACTTCGGAATTGTATTAGCATTGTTGCAACATTAAATAATTTAAAATTTAAGAATACAGTGTAGAAATTACAAGATTTATTATATAAATTATTATAAATTATTATTATTATATAAATATTATTATATATAATTATATATATAATTATTATATATATAAATTATTATAAATTATTATTATAAATTATTTAATAGAAATCAGAGAAATATTCGAGCAGTCAATAATTTGATGTAATTAACCCTTGAGTTATAATATCAAATTATAAAATCATGGTAGTTTCGATTTGAAAGAAAAGATTAGTTACAGTCCTACGAAACATAAATTTGAATTTTCAATTTTAATTCTTCCAACTGAAGATTAATAAATATATGTATATAATGATTTTAATTGTTTATATCTGACACGATGTAATATGTAACTAACGTTTGCTGAAAACTGAGAAGAAATTCGTAAAGCAAGAAGTTAGTAAAGTTCGATGTTCAGTGATCATATTTGACATTAGGTATTAAAATGTTCATATTACTATAATATATATAATATTATTCATATTAATTGCTTTTATTACAAACTCATATTTTCCAAAATTAAAGAAAAGAAATAAATCTTTATATTGATTTTTCTGTAAATAATATAAATACATAATAATAAATATAATAATAAATAAATATAATATAATAATATAATATAAATCTTTATATTTCTATTCTTTTTAATGAAACAAATCTTCATGGGTTGGCTTTATTTCCGAAATATTATATAAAATACTTTATTCGGGATGTTTTGTGTATTCTTGTACGTTAGAAACATTACTATGTTACACACATTATGGATAAACAACTCGTCTACTCATTGAAATATTAATGAAATTTCACGTACAATACGTAAAGATTGAAAAGGTTAATTATTTTCGCAAACTAGTATATCTCACGCGTTATATTGTATTCTGTTTGATGGGGTGAGTTTGTGGTACCACCATTTTTGCACCATCAAATTCCGATCTTATTTCGATTTCTTCGTGTTGGTTATTACTTTGGTTTTGTAGCGGGGTGCATAGCAGATTTACGATGTTCCGAGTGGATTTAGCGACCCGGTGCAGGGGATCGACATCCGTAGACCGGAAACGATAATCTGAGGGAGTGAAACCAAGTCTTGTAAATCCGTGGAATAACACGATGTCTGGTTGTGTCGTTACGTTGAGGAGGGTTGCCGGATTTTCCACGGATAAAGGATATATACACTGGGTTAGGTTACGCTTTCGAAAGTGTTAAAGCAATTAAAAGGCAGGGCTCGGAGGTATTTAGAAGTCAAACGGCTCGATGGAAGGATATTAATTGGATACCTTTTTAATGTTTCGAATTATTGAGAAAACGAAATTTTTAATATGCTGCGCGACGCAATTTTTATAATAAACGAAATAACATGAAGAATATTATCCTTCCCTAATTACAGCAATTAAATAAATAAATTTTGCAGTTTATTTAAGAATAGAACAACTAAACTCGTCAATATAATTTTCTTTCTTTACGAATGCTGAAAATATATACTTGTCAAAATTCATATTGATTTCAGACAGAAGCATAGTTGTATAAATATATTTATTTTAATTATTATTATTTATTTATATGTAGAATATTGTGATCATTGACATTCTAGTGTTAATGATCTACTCGAACTTAACAATGCTTTTGCAAAACAGTATACACCATTAAATTCGTCGTACAAAAAATACAAATTCGTTAATTTATACAAACACGGTATCTTCGATAATTTCTGAAATATTCAACAAAACATGATTCGCACCCCTCTCCCCCCCCCTACATGAGGATAGTTTTCACCCCTTCAACAGGTCAAATATTTTTTTGAAAACTACGTTCATGCCAAATTTCAATAAAATCGGCGATTCAGGGTATGTTCCATCGTTAGAACGACAGAATCTCAGTGTCCCCCTTGATCGTCAAATTGTCGATTTACTAAGTATCTCCAGTGAAAATTTCAGCTAGGAACGACGAAGGAATTCGCGCGAAGTGAGCGAAGAATCCTGGGACAGGGACAGTGAGAGTCGACTGTCGATTAGAAGGACAGACGACGATCGAGCGAGATCCCGTCCGTCAGTCCGTCTGGGTGAACAGATCGAGCGAGTCGGCGTGACACACTCGACGACGACATCCAGTGGAGGACGGGAATCGGCGAAAGGATTCGGCCGGGTCGTGGTAACAGTCGGGGACGGGCCGCATAAATCAGCTGCAGCGAGAGACCCTCGAGCGGCGGAGGTGTCGGGGCCGGCAGGCCGAGCCGTCAATAAAATGCAAAGTCGGAAAGATAAAGTTAAAGATAAGCCGCGCGGGGATCCGCACAGAGAGTACTTGGACGCTGAGTCCACCGACGAGGAGGAGAGACGCCGTAAGATTTACGAGAAAAATATTAAAGGCTTCTTCTACCGACTCTGCCCCCGCCATTCCAGTTTCTCCTATTTTCTACGCTTCTATCCTCTCCGCCATATATGTGTGTATATGTGTGTATATATATAGCGACTCCCTCTCTGCCAAGCTCTCTCTGCCTCCTCTATATTTTTCTTACGATTTTCCTCGCCGATTTTTGCTACTCCCTCTCCTCTCAAGCTTTCGCCATTCGTTCGTCGGCTGTTCCAGTCTGTTATTTCTCGCGGTGAATTATCTTGGGATCCTCGGTGTTTTCTAACCTGATCTCGTCGAGAGTAATTTGCCATGTATCGATTGTACACGACTTGGACAATCTGTATGTCATATTTAACTCGCTGAGATTTTTCTAGGCAATTCTTCCCGATATTTATCGTCAATCATTTTTATTCGAGATACTCGGACGAGCGTTTCTGTTTTTCGTTGGTAATCGTTTAATGGCTACACGTGAATTTCACTCGCGATGATGAAATATTGAATCCCGCGGAGAAATGAAAAATATTAAATGCAACAATTAATGAGAGAAAATAAAAATTCGAAATTGATCGGGAGAAAAGGGAAACGTGCGCCAATAGTATCGGATTTCAACTGAAATATTTAACGCCATCCGTTCAATTTATCAGATGCGCGTGTCATTTATTCCAATCTCTATGGAAAACTAGAATTTCACGAAAATCGCGTGAAACGACTGATCGCTGAAAATCTATATTTAAAAATCTCCCGTGTAAAAAAATTCGAGCTAAATTACGGTTCAGACTCTAGTGAAATTCGGGGGATTGAAGCCAAATTGCACATAACTGAAATTCGTCCGTATTAATCATAACCGTACCGCGAAAGTGACACAATATTACAAAGCAAGAGGATGAAATTAGAGTGAACATTTTAATAGAGATTCTTCACGGTCGGATTCTTTTTCGTTCCGTTGGAATTTTTATTACAATGTAAGTGAAACTGGTACAGCAATATCGAGCCACGAAAATGAAGAGTGGTAATTGCCGGAAGCGAGCTCCACCAGAGACCCTAATATTACGTATACCTCGCTTCTCGACGTTCAATTTGCCGTTATTAATTGGCCGGTAATCAAAAGAAGCAAATTAGAAAGTTTCTCCGGCAGAGTTTTCTCTCTTTTTTTTTTTCTTTTTTTAAACCTAGGGATTACTCTTCTTCGGTCATTCCTTCGTTCAACGTCGAAACATCCTCTTCGATCGCTGTGACTACTCTTTTAATTGCGAAAACTCGTCGTAATTGACAAATCTCTGTGATATTGCAGATTTCTTGGCCTGCAACGTTACACGTTGAAATCGTTTGATTCTAAGAGAGAAAAAAAGTCAAGCATTAAATGAACTTTTTCATATCATTTATATATTGTGAATAGTACTTGAAACATATTTTCGGATTAACCAGACATTCGTTTATTTAATTAAAGAGATTACGGCTAATTGAATGTAAATGCGAACTGAATTAATCACAGTATCATTAATATAAATCGGAATTGACCCAAAAGCGGTAAAAGATGTAAAAGAAGTTTGCGCAAAATATTAATTGCGTTAAACTGATCCGTAGATATATCTAGAAATAATTATTCGTTTTCTGGATCAAGTATTTTTGAACAGGCAAAGAAACTTGGAATAACTTTGTTGATTATTTATTAACTTTGTTAATCATTATTTATTAACTATAATAATTTTGTGCAATGAAAGAAAATTCATTTTCGATTTTTATCGTGACAGAGACATGCAATAAGTAATATTTGTCAATTACGGTAATCTTTGGTGAAATAGAAGATACTTGTCAATTGCAACAACTTTGTGATAGAAAAAGTTCATCAATTTGACTTTCATTAAGACAGAAACATGTATTATAATATATGATGTTTGTGTTAATTCTGATAAATCTCTTGTGACAGAAAGAAATTCATCTTGACTTTCATCGAGACAGAAACATGCAAAATAAATAACATTTGTCGATCACAGTAATCTCTGATGATGTAAAAAGAAAAAAGTTCATCTTGACACTCATCGATTGTGAAATAGAGAAACATTGAATCTACTTTCGAGCTTCAGCGTAAACTGATAGGATAGATCGCTCGATCGACCCTCCCGAGCAATGGAAGTAACATCGATACGGAGTTGAATTATGATTAATCGGCGTAGCACGAGTTCCTAATTTGCCTCTCCGAGTTTATGGTAATCGGAGACCCGTTTCTCCAACCGATTCGCAGGCGGAGAAACGCAGCTAATTCGTCGCGAGTTACGAAAGTAGGTAAACTGGATAAACCAATGATCCTCGGATGGCTGTCCATCAGACGGACGGGTATCTCGAATAGCCAGCTTTATTCGAGATGTATGTACGTATACGGCGAGGAGTATCGGCAAGAAGATTCAGCGAGCAACGGCTAACGAGAAACGGGGGAGGGGGAGGAAGAGAAGGGTTGAAACTTCCCTGCGAACAATTAATGTCACGGGGCTGGCTGCGGATGATCGAGGGCGACAATTCGGCGCCAAGGGCTTCGTCGCAAAATCGCCGATGGGATTTAATTTCGTATTAACCCCTTGGCAGCGATCGAGAAGATGGAATCGTGAATTATACGAGTGTCGGCGAATTTTCCTTTCTTTCCTTTTTTTTTTTTTTTTTTTACTGTGAAATGAAAAGCATGCGGAGAATTTAGTTGAATAGAGTAGTTAGTAGAAAAATAATTGTCCATTGTTTGCGAAATTCATATCTTTTTCTGTATTGGAGGAACAACATCGTTTGTTATCGTTGATTACTTTTATTTCACGGAGGATCGAAGCTTCGTGTTTTACGTCTGATTTTCTGTTACCTCGACTCACGTCTGTTTCCTCATTTTCACGATTTAATTCGGCTGTTAATGTGTAACCAACAGGACGACGTCGATTCATAAATTACGAATTCTCTTACTGAAAAGTTTTACACGCGTCGTCGATAAGTAATGACGCGACGGAACGCAATTACCGAATGCAAACAAGCTCTTTCGGAAGAATTAATTTCGACTTTTAATGAGACAGAGACGTAATTACATTCTTTTCATTATGCCACGTTTTTAATTTTAATTATACACGCGTCGTGTATTTAACGCAATTTACAAATAATTGTAATAACTAGAAACAAGGCAGCATTTGCCTCTGCAAATGTTAATCTTGATTTTCATTAAGATAAAAACATCATTATGCCGCGTTAATTACAGTTCTCTATAATTCATTCATTGTCATATATTATATATACCAGCTCAGCAATTCTATTAATTAACTTCGTCGTAGAAATAATGTCGCGAAAATTACGAAAAATTAACGCATCATTCCCGGTATCTCGTGTCACTCTCCGCCGCGAGATATTTATTAATTTCATTCGCCATCCAAAAATCGGGAGTCGAGTGAAAACGTCAGAGTTTATTACCTCGAGGTGACATTATCATTCTCATTACAATCCGCGTAACATATTTTATTGTCACGTATATTCCATTAATTTTAACCTCGCCGCAGAATAGAGCCACGAAATTTCAAATAGACCAAAAAAAAAAAAAAAAGGAAAAAAGAATTCTCAAATCGACGGAATTAACGCGTTATTTTCACATTACGCCCGCGTGTCTTCATCCCCGAGGCTCTGACCTCCTCCTCCTCCTCCTCCTCTGTGTCGTGAAAAAAAAAAAAAAAAAATCGGATTTTATCCGCGGACGGGAAATTTGAAATCGTAGCTTGTTACACACAAAACCGACAGTGGCCGGCACGGGATGGCGAAATAATTTCGGCTGGCGCGCAAAGTGCTCGTAATTACGTGCGACAATGGTCGCTTTCTCTGCGGCGTTCTCGCGAGCGCCTGTTAATACACCAGCACGGCCAAGCAAAAATGTTTGCAACGATATTCGTTCGGGGTTCGAACTGCCGAAAAAAAAGAAAAAAAGAAGAGAAAGAGAGAGACAGAGAGAGAGAGAGAATTACTTTCGCGTTGAACGCGTAACAAAATTGTAACGGTTAATCCGCTGGACGAGAATTTTATTGCGAATCGTTATTGCCGCGTCTCCCCAACCCCTTCGTCAGCTTCCCTCCTCCGCTCACGCGAGTCGATCGATACGATGTTAATGAATTTTAATAAACAGAACCGACTGATCTTTCGCGATCGCCTTTACGCGGGGAGTTCGCATAATCGCGCTGCTAATCGTGCGTATTTTCACGTCAACCATTCCGTCCTTTTTTCTTTTTCTTTTTTTCTTTTTTGGAAGGGGGGGATCGAAAATTGCGATTCATTTTGACAGGGGTTGATTATTATTCAAGTTATTGCGAAAATTAATTTCGCGGCTGACTGTGTAAATATTTCTAGTTCGGTTCTTCTTTCGAAAAGGAAAAAATTTGATAAAAATTTCACACGTTCGCGGTTCACTGGCTAGTAATGAATTTTTAATAAACTTTCTCGCCAGTCAGTGTCAAAAAGTTGCACCGCCAATTAGACTCTGTTGATAATATAAATTTTCAAAATTACGTCTCCTTTCACAGGTATAACAGAAATTACGAGTTTCTCGGATTAATACGTTGTTAATAAATTTTAACAAATACGGCATCATTGATAAATTTGTACAATCGTGTTATTAATTGCGTAATTTATTGAATAATCCCACGAAAATCATTATTTCTTAGTGAAAGAGGAAATATTAAAAATTACGCTCTTTTCAATCGATACGATGCTAATGAATTTTTAACGATCAGAGTGACCGACTTTTCTCAATGTTTTCGTTAGAAAATTCGCATAGCTGCATTATTAATCACGTGGTTCGTCAAATAAACCTTCAAATGTCATCCCTTTGAAAGAGGTAATATGAAATTAGATATTTTTCTACGACTAATTTTTTACAATCATTGTTGGAAAATTTTCATAATTACTTTCGTTAATGGGATGATTGGTGAATTAATAATCACGTAATTGTACTGTTAATCGCTTGGTTAATCAAATAAACCTCATTTAATCCTTTATTTCTTGACCTTAAAATATTCCTTTATATAAAAGTACTTACGTCACTTTACAAATACAAGGACAAATAAAACGCAAAGTAAGACAAACGTTTGTGAATAACGTAAGATAGTACAATGTTTATACGTTCCTGCGATTTACTATTTTTATTATTTACAATAAATATGATACGTGAATCTTTATTTTCCGCATATATTGATATTCGACTGTCAGATACATATTGTTAGAACAAAGTATTTCTTAGGAACTAGATCATCTGTTTCCAACAGATATTCCATTTTGGTGATATAATATTCGAAAATTAACATATTCGGAGAATAAGTCCCCAATGTGAATATAAAATAAGAAAAGCTCCATTGAGAATTAAATTACGAGAAATTATTTTGTATGTCATCTAATGATACAAAAATTTAACATCATTTAACGTTTCACTACTCAATTCCGGATATGATAGAAATTGAAATGGATAGTACGAAATTAGACTAATTTCTTTTTACGAGATCGTTACCAGATAATGAAACGAATTCTCGAAAATGCTCGGCTCTCGTTTGAAAAGAAGAAAAAAAAGAGAACAATAGAATTCACGGGTTTTTCCGTGGCGTCGCCATAACGTCCCTTTCGCTCGTGCAATCACGAACCTGATATGAAAAATTCAACGATTCATCGGCCGGTAATTCGACGATTCGATGACGATGCTCCGCGCTGATGGCAGGCCACCGAGCATTTCCAAGCGTTGTCGCGACAATGTCGCTGCCTTTTCCCAGTAGAAAACGCGGCTGTAACGTTCTTCCTGCTGTGCAATACATTTTCCATTATCGCGCGTTCCGCGTGACGCCGCGCGGATTATCGATGTTCCACGCGAGCACCGGAAATTCGCACGCGCGTGGCGATCGTTTGCTCTCTGACGGTGAGAAAAAAAAGAAAATATCCCAAACGGATGACGAATTGATTTCCAAATGTTTCGACAAACGTCTAGACAAATTCTTAGAAGGAGAAATAATTGTCAAAATTGTCATCTTGGGCGATAAATGTCCAAATTTTCGTTGTCATTTTAGGTTTCGGTTAAGTGAGAAAAAAATATTTACGATGACGATTAATTTCCAAGTGTTTCACTAATTTTTTTAGAAGGAGAGATATTTATTTATTGTTGTTGAAGTTATTAAAATTCGAGTGATAAATGTTCACGTTTTCATAGTATTATTAGTTAAATAAGAAATTTTTTAGTTAGAAATAAGAGGAAATATTCCGAACGATTAATTTAATTTTAAATGTTTCTGTCTAGATAATTTTTAGAAGAGATTATAAAAATTTTTAATAAACGTTCAAATTTTCCAGAAGAAATGTTCCGGACATTGACGATTAATTTTTAAAACGAGAGATAGTTGTTAAAATTCGAGTGATAAATGTTCAAATTTTTCTAAAAATTGTTTAAAAGAAGAAATTCTCACGACTGTACTAATTTTTAGAAAGAGAGACAATTATAAAAATCAAAGGGTAATTCGTTCAAATTTTCGTAATTAGATAAGTGTTACTCTTTAAGAAGGTCTTTAAAAAGGAAAAATTTTAAATGTCATTCATTAGTATTCAAATCATCACGGATGAATTAATCTTGGAGAAGAGAGACAGTTGTCAAAATTCAGACGATTCTCTTCGTAGGAGAAAAATTTTCAAAAATGCTGGCGATTAATATTCAAATTCTCACGACTAGTTTCAAGGAAGAAAAAGAGTTGTTAAAATATATGCGCATGATATTCAAGTTCTCGTAATTTCGTGGATTTTCATTCATCTATGAGAAACTGAAGGCTGCAAAAATGCAAGAAAAATCTATAAAACATCGGGATATCAAATACTCAGTTACAACCTGTTTGTTAATAAAATTATAAAATCGCATAAACAGTTCTATAGCCTATTGACAAGATTAGATTTAGAAGAATAAGAACTTCCAAAATGTTGGCGAATGACGTTTGAATTTTCATTGAAATATTATACCTAAATAGGTAGTCTCAATAATTCATCTCTAGTGGCAAGAGAAATAAGAAGATATCATAATTGTAATGATAAAACTTGGCCCAGGCAAAGAAGAATAGTAAAAAGAAACTATTTAAATTTAAGAAAAGACAATCACAATAAATTAGTAGAAATGATACAGTAAACAGGTTCGGCGAAGACAATCTTGTTAAGACGTACAGCTTCATAAAGGTTGGCAAGTTGAAACAGCCGGTCATGTTTTATGGGGTGCAGAGTGTCGAGGCAGCTGGGAGCAACAAATTTTCACTTCCAAACCTGAAAAACCCCATATTCCGTGCTTTCTCCGCCGTTACATTCCAAACACTATCCGTTTATATATTTCTACCATTTCCTAGCACTTTCGTCGTAAACTAGCCAGTCCAAATATTTTATAGATCTTCGATGTCGAAACCTCGTAAACGATACATCAGACGGAACAAAAGCATCGAATGAGCAACGTAAAATAAATTACAGAATATTTCTTTGTACGTCCTGATGTCTTTCTAGGGTGTTTTAATGTAAGGTTTGCTTTTATGACATATACGTACGTGTAATATAATATTTTCTTATTTACGTGTGAAGAGTAATGAATAGAATGCATTAGAAAGTACTTAGATTGGTGCAGATGTTCGTGCATTAGAAAATTTAAAGATACAGAAATGTAGAATAGCTGTTTTGTTGTAAGAATTATTTAGTGAAGAGATCTGTCTAGGTTCTGTTTTTTTTTTCTTTTCTTTTTAAGATTTATATTTCAGAGATGTACGACACGAAGATTTGGAATTTGACATTTTATAATCTAAAAATCTATGACTCTGGAATCTAGAATCTAAAAATCTATGATCCAAGGATCTGTAATACAAAGAATTACTGTGACTTAAAAATCCAGAATTCTATGATTTAACGTATTAAATTCTAAGTTTCTAATTCTATTCTACAATTTAATATATTAATAAAAATCTCCAATTTAGAATTCTACAATTTAAAATCTATAATTCAAATATACGTGTTATCCAAAAATCGACGATTCAAAGATTTGCGATTCTAAAGTCTAAAATCAACTAAAGTCCAAGAATCTACGATCCAACGATCTGTAATCCAAACGGGACTCAATAGATCCAACGATCTACAGTCCAAAATCCAAACAAGCAACGACGATCGCGAGCACAGAGTTTTCTCTCGCGACAGACCCCTTTCTCGCATCAAATCCCTCCCTTCTGTAAAATATCCAACAACAAGAGCTTTGATCGTGAGTCAACAACCACCCGACGACACCCCTCGCTATCGGGGGTGGCGGGTGTCGCCAGGAAATGATGCGCTTCTTTCGCGTACCTACGTCGTTCGCGACGCGTGAGCAAATTCCTGAAATCCGTGCGTCACTCGCACAGATCCGGCGTATGGCGGAAGAAAAGAGAGGCGATGAAGGACGAAAAGTAGAAGGGCGAGAGCACACAAGGGGAATGTGACATGGGAAACCACTGGCGTGGAAAGCCACGTGACGGTAATAAGTTCCTTGGTTCGAGAAAATGTATAACGAGAGAAAAATAAAAGAGAAAGGAAAAGAATGAGAGAGAAAACAACATCGTTACCATCTACATAAAGATGGCTATCATGGTCCAATAAATTATGACAGTGTGCCCTGCCGCGTTGCCTCGATCACCCAACGTGTTTCCTCTTCCGCCGATTCAACTGCGATTTATCGGTCCTGTTGGAATGCCAGCAGCGAACGCGTACGTTTGATTAGAGACGGCGTCGAACTTTCAAAATCGTTGGATGGCGAAACTTATTTCGAATGATACTTCCAAGTATAGTTGAATATTTCGTGAATACTTCTGAAAATGATAATAATTAGATTGGTCTAGATAATAAATAGACTGATGAATAAATACTGATAAAACGAATAAATAAATCTGATAAATATTTAAAATATGATACACAAATAAATATGATAAATATTTAAAATATGACAAACAAATAAATATTATAAATATTTAAAATATGATAAACAAATAAATATTATAAATATTTAAAAATATGATAAACAAATAAATATGATAAATATTTAAAAACATGATAAACAAATAAATATGATAAATATTTAAAATATGATAAATACTGATAATATTGAAATATAATTGAAAATATAGTTTTTGATCCAGCGAATCCTCGAGTGGTGTAGATAGACGAATTTCAGTGTCAGAGCTATTTGATGCGATGAAGTCGTGTGTTTTTCTGTTTTCTATATTTCTATCGAAAAACTGTTATAATCTAATTCACGAACGAATGCACATAATGCAAACGGTATCATTCCTCTAGCGAGAAGAAGAACAAAATCACACCTGTTTCGTAGATTTCCAAGATTCGAGAACTACCGATGAAAGTTTCGAATCTTCACAAACATCGAACTACTTATACTTGTACTTAGTTTTCGGAAGTAAACTGTAGTTACTCGCTCCAACATTCGAAAGCAGCTTGTGCAAGTTTTTACTTCTGCAATAGTATTCGTATTATAATAGTATTACTAGTATTTACTTTTAGTATACATTGAACCTGATGAAATTTAAACGTTAAATTCAACTTTGATTCTTTCGTTCTTTGATCTTTCAGCACGGTCAAATTGTTAATTTTCTTGCACCTATCGATAATAGTAACGAGTTGGGGGGAAAAAAAAGTGTATGTTTGGAAGCGGATGTTAATTGACTTGTACTCTGTTGCAGGACAGGAAGTCGAGGAAGTTGAGGAGGAACTTAGACCAGTCTACGATGAACGGGAACTGACAGAGTTGGTTAGTGGTTTAACTCTGTTCTTAGAATATAAACATACACTTTGCGGCATGAATTATAGACAAAGCCAAATTATATTCAAGATAAAGTTCAACTATCCCTAAAATGATTGAACTAATGTTATTTCTCAGACTTTAGTCGCAAGTTGTGACTCACAGTAACAAATAAAAAATTTCACAAACTACTAAGAAAAGTTTGTAGTTTATAACTTGTGACGTGTCAATTAATATTATGTGTTTAATTATTGTGCAAGGACGATATATGTACGTATGCCAAATTCTATAGAACATGACAATTATACATAGAAACGTCCTAACACAAAGTATAAATATACGATCGATACTAAACCATAGGTCTGCCCTTCTTTCAAACAGTTACAATCCTCGCAAAGAAAGAAACCAAAGAAAATATTAATTACTGAAAGCCAACCAAATAAAAATGTAGTATTAATCCCAACGAGACTGCGTATATTCATACAGTTTTACATTTTTATAAATGTAATATTTTTATAAATTCAACACTAAAGAGAACTCGACAAAGAAACGAAAACTTGTATCGTATAATGAATATTATAATGAATTTTCTGCTTCGAGTAATTTTTATATTTTACACTGCACGATACTGACACTAGAACAAACAAACCCGTCAATTATAATTTCATTTACAATCGTCAGCTGCAATCATGTTTGTCAAAATTAATATCGATTTCCGTGTAAACAGAAACAATTCTATAAATCTGTTCATTTTAATCAATATCGTTTAAAAATTATATTGTTATCGTTTGAAACGTAATTACAACATATACGACGATGTATAAATCATTATAATTATATTTTAAAGGACAACAATTGTATTATTAATAATAATACAATTGTTATCGTTTGAAATGTAATTACATAATGATTTATGCGTTTGCGTACGTAATCCAATGATCGTTATTCCATCCATGAACATCAGCAATCCGATCGTAACGAAGAGAAGAAAAGTCGCTGAACGATTTGAAAGGAAAAAAAAGAAATATCTTCCTCTTCCGCAGGTGAAATGCGTGAAAGACATGACGACGTTGAGCAGCCTACAGGAGAGCGACTGGACGTACTACTCGGAGATGACAGTTCGAGAGTTCTTTCTAAATCCGCACTTCACCACCCTGAGCGTCTACTATTTGTACAACAGGCTCAACGTCTCTCTGTCGTTTCCCATAATCCCGGTGTACGAGCTCACCTACTTCATCAGGCAGCCCCAAGAGATCCTACGAGCGGACACGTTCCGTGATCGCGTGTTGTTCGGCTCGGTGAACGATAAAGTGGAGCACCACGTGCTGTCGGTGGTTCAGAACGTGTTGGCGCCGATCTTCCTTAAGATCGAAACCTGGCCAGACAGTATCCTCTCTCACTCCCGCCCTGTTCACCGGCTTAACTTGTGTTTAATTAGTCGGCGAAAGTTTTCCGTGGAGCACGGGCATCGTAACGATACTTCAACGAGCTGAACCACGAAACTTTCTTGTCCCCTTCGGGATTCTCTTCTCTATTTTTCTCTTTCTCTCTCTCTCTCTCTCTCTCTCTCTCTCTCTCTCTCTCTCTCTCTCTCTCTTTCTGGTAAACAATCTGTCCGCGTAAAACCGCCAGCTGGTAAGTTTAATTGGATGTCGGTGGCGCCTTGGAATCTCCGAGGGACGAGTATCTCGATGGAGGCGTCGATGCTGATTTCCGAAATTCAAACCTGCAAAATTTAGATCCAAGTTACTACTACCAAGGGAGAAACTCGAGTAAGAGGCTTTTGTTTGATTTGAGAATTTTGAGAGTTTGGTATCCGAGTGCGACGATTTTGGTGGTCGAAGTTTTCTTGCCTGCAGCCGAATGATCTCATGTGAAAATATAAGGGAAGAATATAGAATAAGATTTTTTATCTGTGTTTCGAAGTTTAGTGAAACAGGAAAGAGAATTAATGAGACATAAATTAACAACGATTCACTTTTCTCTAACTTTTATTTATATTGTGCACTTTGGCTTTTTCGATGCAAATGTTCTTGCGAAGGACGCGACACAGCTCGAGAAAGTCTGATTTTGAACAAAAGTGGATATCATTTTGTTAATTGAAGAAACGAACGCAATTTAGAGTAATACACTTCTCACCTTCAATCAATGTATGTTCGTTTACGATAATCAATAGACAAGACAAAATTCACAAGAGATACAGCACATCTTTCTATCGTGAAATCATCAAATTGTGAAGATCGTCCAATAAGATTTTCATAATTAACGAAAGACTGTCTGTATAACATTTCGGCGGCTGTGGCTTTTCTGTATCACTTTCTTCGCCTCACTTATTTTTTTTCTCACTGTCACTGACAAAAACACCGGTAAAACGATCTTCCAACAGCTCGCAGCTTTCATTAACGAAAGAGAATCAACAATCGCACGGTCTCTTCAGCTTAAGCTGAGCAACAATCTGACGTGACGACGTTACCAAGCGAATTTGTAACTTCGGCCGCGCAATCCCGGTTACCGCAACGCGTCGCGCGAACTTCCGGTCCAGTGTCGGCCAACAGAGAGAACAGCCACAAGAGAGAGAGAGAGAAGGTGAAACAGGAAGGGTTGGACGAAGTTATTATTACCATAATTTTCAGCTAAATGCACTGCGCAACTCGCCGCCGCCGCCGTCGCCAGTAAATTCGGCGTCGATGTTTGCACATGTAGGAGAGGCGACGAACGACGATGGGATTACTCGGGGCCCGGCTCCGAGTCAGAAACGATTGCATTGCGTTCGGCCGGAAGTCGCCTCATTATTTCTAATGGATCCACGGATTTCTAACTGGCTCGAAAGGGCCGTTCTCCTCTAATTGCGCGGAGGACACGAGCGTTTTAAACGAGGATTCGTTTTCCAACTCTCTCGCTGTTTTTTAGAATCCTAACTTTCAAAATGCGTTGATCAGCATGATTGATCAAACTCTGTGGGCGCTCGTGCACTTGAAGATGCAAGAATTCTTCTCTGAAAGCCAGATTAGGAGAATTGGTATTCTTCCTCGGATCTCTCGTGATTCATGGTTATTCGAATCTCAATTTTTAATTGATGTGACGATCGTTGCGAATTTTGGAAAGTTTAAAAGGAGAAAAGTTCTTTTCTGAGAATTGGATTAGATGAATGGTAATCTTTCTTTTTCTAATTTTTAGTTATTTGAGTCTTAATTTCTAATTAATGAAGTGACATATATATATATACATGTAGATCATTGCGAATATTCATGCATTTACGAGAAGTTTAAAGGTAGAAAAATTCCTAGAATAGTTTTTTTAGTTTTCTTCTCAAATATTTTATGGTTATTTTGAATTCTTAATTGATATGGTTTATCATTAGACTACGAATGATCATGCATTTGTGGTAATAATCTTTGTTTCTTTCTCTCAGAATTGAAATTCGAATCTCTCACGGTTATTTGAGTTCTAATTCTTAATTGGTAGGATTTTCTAATCCGTCATTAAATTACAAATGTTTATTCATTTATGATAAATTTAAATGTTGTGAATATCGTAAATATAAATATGTTTAAATGTTCTAAATATATTTAAAAAATGTTACGTTACGATGCACAATAAGTTTGCAATTAGCCTTTCGATGACGAATATTTCTCTCAACAATTTTCTCTCAACATTCGAACGAAATATAGAATAGAATGTATCCTGGATATATAATAGAATAGAACGAATCCTTTTTCCAAAGTGTATTTCGACAAAACACAGGCTGTCTCAGGTAAAGGGGTCTCTCCTATGAAAATAACTCGAAAAGAAAAAATTGTTTTTCAGGGTGTTCCTTCGTCGGAGCCATTCAAATCGTGCTATGAACATTTTTCATGTCACGAGAAACGAAGCAGATATTTAAGCGACCTCTTTCAGCTGAGACACCCTGTGTAAAAAGGAATCAAAGAAAAAAGGAGTAGAATATCGACAAAGAAGTTTATTCATCTTCCTTAATCTGAGATACATGCGTGAAGGCGGACTTTTACGCGAGCATGTACGCGTTCCTGTGTAACTTAACGGACCTAACGTACAAAATGCAGGGCTTAACAGTGATATATGTACCTCGAGAGGGTAGCGACCTGACCGAGGAGGACAGCCTCGATAAGGAGTTGGTCAAGAGGCTGGAGAGTGTGGTAGCCTACTGGACCACCCAAATCAGGATTACACTCTCGGACCAGGACCAAGCAACACCCAACGAATTGTTATGCCTGAAAGACGAGTACGAATTTTGGATTTATCGACGTTAGTAAAACTACATTCACGCAATTGCAATTAGAATTTCCAAACAGCACTCATCAATATACATCGTATTTTGCTTAATTTTATTTTTGGATATTTGAGCTTCAATAATTTATGTTCAATTTATATTGATATTCCGTACGTTTGAATATAAATTATCTGAACAGGTTCAGACTTCAACGCTGGAATTTTGGTGTCTGAGTTTGAATGGGAATATTTAAATTTAAAAATGTTAGACTCTTGAGTAATATTGTTAATTATAAATTGAGATTATTAATTTATGTTGGATTCCTAAGATTTAGAGTAAGATTTTGAGTATTTATATTCTTAGAGATTAGTATGATAGAACCTTGCTTGTGTAAACTCCTATTTTTTGAATATCTTAATATCAGAATAATTGATATTAGGACAAAATCATTACTAAAATAAAATCCTTATCCAGCCACACTGGGTACTGGACTACAAAGAGTTAAGCCGCCATTTCCTTTCACAAACAAGCTTCCTCTCCACATTTATGCGAAAAGGAAGGAATTTTTTTTCTTTCTTTCTTTCGAACAGACGACAATCTCCGAGGTCTGAATCACCAGCTTCAAAACCCAACGGTAAACAAGATAGCAGAGTTCCTGTTGATAAGTCACTCGACATACGCCCGTCAATTTTTGTCGCTGAAAGACGAGATCGAGAACGGAGTGATAGAGGCGAAATCCAACATCGAGTACCTTCGGATCTTAATAGATCCTTCCGCGGAACTAGATAAATGCACCACGCCATCGAGCATCCAGGAATACCTGATGGTAATCATACACTTGTTCAGAACAATCTGGCTGAATTCACCGTTCTACAACAGCCACGAGAGAATAGAGAATCTCTTCAAGGCTCTTAATAATCAAATTATCATCATCTGTCGGAATTACACCGACTTGAAGGATGTATTTGCTGGGAAGACCAGAAGCTCCATAGAAAAGTTGCAGGAGAGCGTGAACGTCTGTAAATACTACAAATCACTCTACGACAAGGTTAATGTTAATCTGTTTCTTTGAGTATTTGAACCAAAAATCGGCGGCAAAAGTGGGCTGACTTCAATATTTTAAAGATTGACGAATTTGTTGTTTAAAATTGATAATTGAATGCAACACTCTTGCAGCTTTCTGTGAAAGCACAGAATCAAAAATTAAATTATTTGCTAAAAAAAAAAAAAAATATAGCAGTGATATGTTTCAATTTTTATTATAATTAAATAGATAGTGTTACTTCATCGGATCAAAGTTTCAAGTTTTATAAAGGACCTCAGTTTCGATCATTCGTGGTTCGTTTAGATTCTGAACAAAATTATTATTTATATTATTATACTATATATAAAGAATAATTCTTATCCAATATAATAAATAAGATATAAATAATATTATTTACGTTATTTATAAGAAACAACTGGATGCTCAAATTCTTAAACTTCAAAATCAACTCAATTACCATCTTAAATAAGATATTAATTTCCAGTTTAATTTATTATTTATCAACTAATTGGACAATTCTTATCCGATATAATTGGATAAGAATAAATATAAATATCATTTATATTATTTATAACAAATAATTAGATACTCAAATTATTAAATTCAAATTTAAAAGCTCAAACTCAACTCAATTGTCAACTCGAACTATTAATCTATCATTATTGAACAGTACTTCTTACCATTAAATTCTGAATAAATTTCACTCGACTCTCGTACAACTTTTCAAATCAAACGTAGATACAAGCAAACGTCTTGATATCTTTCCAACGATATCACACAAGCTCACAGCTTTATAGAGAAACTTGCCTCAGTCCACTTTTGTTCTAAATGCCTGTGTGTTCTTCGTTAATCGTTCGATAATCAGTTTTCTTTTTCTTTCTGAATGTGCATACTCTCGGAAGATTGTTTGAACGTTCGCCGTGTTATCGCGTACAAATTCACTCTACGGTCGGTGCATTAAGGGACTATTAAACGACGTGTGCAGAGTTACTTTGGATACTTAGGAAAGAGCCGTTAGGCAAAGTGAGGAGTTCCCGCGTTAAGCGGAAGTCACAGTAATTGTACCCTCCCTTTGGCCGGTTCACAATGATCCCCATGAACGCGGGAACACGGCTCCTACCCCTGTTAAAATAATATTCGCCGAGGCGAGCGGCTCGAGCCTGCAATTAATCTTATCTTCCTTTAATCACGGCGAATCGTGGTAAAACAACACGCGAGCATCCCCCGTGCTACGTGCAAATGAGCGTCGAAGTATTCTTAACTCTCGTACCTTACGGCTGATAATTTTCGTATTACCGACGATAATTAACAGAAAAATCTGTTGGGAAAATATGATGAAAACAGATTGGTGGATGTTCGCGCATATTTATGGGGGAATTAAACGCGGAAGAATGCAGAACGTACGATGTATAAAATGTTGAAAGCAAAGTGCTCGATACTTTACGATATTTCGACTTCGTTTCTTCGATTGCCTTCATTAAACTACGAATCTTTATGCAATATAAAATTGCATAAAGATTCGTAGTTTATTAGTGAATATACGTAGTTTAACAGTGTATACGGACGTTTCTATTGCTTACAGTGAGGAGTATAATTGTAGCAATAGCAATGAAAAATTGTCGATAATTTAAACTAGTAGAACTTTGAAAAATTGTCATTTTAAAGCGTGAAGCTTCTACTTTGACAATCGTAACGTCATTTTTCTTCAAAGATGACATTGCACTATGTAGCAGATGGCAAAGTTGAGAAATGAAAATTTCGAGAAATCCTAATATTTTGTCATTTTGATCCTAATGACCAAAAGTTCAATGAAACGTAACGTGAATATTATGTTTCTCATTTAAACATGACCTGTTGAATCTAAATTGGAATCAATTAAAACTTCACAGGATTGAAACACTACGTTTCCATCATTGTAGCAACTTATTATTGTTATTAAAATAAAGAGTTTCTGAAAGTTTCGCGCACATCTGCATCGCGGATATTTATGCAAATTTTTGAAAATGTATTTAAAGAGCTGGAATCTCAAAAGAAAATGCTTTTACGAATGAAAGTACTATACCTTGTCTGTTTTACGTACTTTCTCGTATTATGCATATCTCGTATTATGCTTTTCAATTTCTTACGAACGCGTAAAAATCCGCAATCCACTGTACAAAGTATCGATTTCTGCAGAGAAGATTTTATTAATTTAGATTGAAACAGAATTTCACCCTGGCCAATGGCTGCGATCGTATCGGATTAGGTATTGGATTTTTGGATTAGGTTAAAAAATAGGTTGGGGGATGTAAGCCGAGAAAGCCGAGAGGCAGACGTTCAAAAATAATTTGTCAATCCTGGGATTAACGTTTTATCCCCGAGTGCAACGAAGGTGGCATGTTGTCGCTGATGGGGGCCTGTCTCTCCCTCTGAAACCGGGTCAAGTTTTCACGTTAAGCGGAAGTCATAGTAACCTCGACTTAGGTGCTTCCCGCGTGGTTAGATAAGCGTCGACAGGAATGAGAATTACCACGGGCCACGTATTGTATTTGTAATAGCTGCTCTCGCCAACAGAAAATGCCGAAATGCCATGATAAAAAGTGACTAAGATCAGAATTTACCTGATTTTATCAGCGAAAGGTTTTAATAGGATTATATATTTCCAAGTTATTCATGGAGGCTCGAGTAATCCTCGATTTCTGAAAAATCTTCGCCGTTTTTATTCTGTACAATGAACGAACATTATACAGAGAAAAAATGTGACAGATCTTCTTTTATATTTCGTGACTTTTGTACGCTGTTCAAAGTTGAGAAAGACAGGAATTATTTGAAGAAAAAGCACACCTGAGATAAATTTAACACTGGAACTACCGACGACTGAAAAATAAAATTTGTAACGGAGAAATTAAGGTGCATGAAACAGGAAGAAATTTATAATATTTTATTAAAAATCATTCGAGCTTCTGAAAGCACACTGTTATAGATATATGAAATTTCTATGAAAAATTATAATTATAAATTGTAACTTATGATAAATTATAAATCATTCCGATCGTTTTGGTAGTTCTAGAGTTTTCAAGATACTCGAGAAATATTTTATTAATCTGCTTAACTAATATCGCTGTTATCTGTTAAATATTCAGGAAGATAATAAAATTTATTTTCAATTCATTTAATATAATATTAATGGACAATATGTCGAATTTTAAAATTGCTCTTCCGTGGAAAATTAAAAGTATCTTTGAATTAGTCTCATAATAATTAATTTCCTTCCAACATAGAGAAATCTTTAAATCATTCTCTGTCTCTCTGTGAAAACAATCGTGACCCAATTTGTTGAAAAACAATGGCCACAGCGGGACGATGGTGCAATCGTAACGAGACAGGGAAATAATATTGCGTTTTCGATATTTCAATTGTTTATGAAGCTCTCGAAAAACGAATCGAGTGCGTCTCTTTCAAAAATGAAGCCACGACCTCGCGATTGATTGTTCGGCTAAAAGTAGAAAGAAAAATGCAAGAAAACTAGTATAATAAAATCACACGCTCGAACGCTTTGAAATTGAATCGCCTGCCTTGATATTCCAAGTGGTGTTACTAGAGTGATGTTTGACAAGGGAAAATTTGCATGGATCTCAACTTTATATAGAAAATTTCCATGCTCAATATAATGATGAAAGTATCCGAAGGATACGTAGACACTTTCATTGGAATAATGTCACGAATCGAACATACTTATTATTTAGTAATCTGATGGCACTAATTTTTTTTTAAATTGTCTCTTTATATTCGAGACTTCTTGTATTTTCGACATCGCGTACAAATACCTCACTTTCAACTCTTGTCAGAAATAAATTCGAGATCTACTTCATTCCGAAAATTTTTCATGTATTTTCGAAAAAATATCTACTTTCAGAATTCTACTGGGAATAAATTCGGAATTTGCGATACTGTATACGAAACAATCGGACTGTGGATTTTCATGCATTCATTGGAAATTTAAAGATACAAAAACGCGTGGAATATGGTGCGCGAAAGTACAGAAAGTATTTCGAAGCAATTGTTACGATACTAAATAAGTGAAACAAACTGCGGCTGAAATTTCGATTTTCCAGCCATATTCGTAGCTATTCTTCGACTAAATTAAAATTTAAAAATATACTACACGTAGTGTTGATAATTCAGAGGGTAAACAAGAAGTAAATCAAATTGACTAAATATTGAATAAATATTTTAATCGTGCGAAAAGTAAATAGTAAGCATCGGCAGATAGTACTATTGACTATTCTGTACGACTGAATTTATAATAAAAAAGCACGAATAACTCAAAGGACAAAAGATCAAGGCGAAATAAAATAGACAAACATCTTGATGGCGCAAAACGGGGATGGTACGAGCGAATTATGACACGATACATGTTCGTTCACCCCTGATAGATCGAAACGAATGTGTACACCATCCTGTGGGACTGGTGGAGAACTGTTTCCACTGGCAGAGCCGCCGATAATACAGAATAAAATGAAACAAGAGCGCAGAGACGGTGAAATAAGGCTCGTTTCACTGCTTAAAGTTTTCACACTCTCCCTTGCGGTTTGATTTCGAACGCGTCGCCTCCGGTTAAAGCTGAATATTAAACGAGCGACGCAACACGAATGGGGACTGTGCGTATGGTATAAATTTCACGACGAGAAGATTATCCACGAACGAGATAGAAGCGCATCTCTGTGTGTTTTGTCTTTCAGATAGCGCTAGCCCACAACACTCTGACGAACATACCGTGGGATTTAAACAGGGACAATATATTCCAGCATATTGATATTTTCATTAGCAGGTGCCACGACATGATCGAGATCTGTCAGGCGATGATCGATATTGCCAGGTAATCAATCCGCATCTCTTCACATCGACCAACGACCCGTTGAGGAATTGACGTTACTTATACTCTCGCGTTAACACTATCTTTTCACGAGCAAAATGACAGATTTTTTTTTATTTTTTTCATTCTACTCGTGTGAAACAAGTATTATTTTTTTTCTTTTTTATCGTGAATTTTATATGTTTTTATATTTGAACGCAGAAGTTTCTCGAGTCGCCTTGCTTTTAATTTGACAAACAGATATAATTATCTGCCTGTTGTTGAATTGGATATATTATAAATTTTGGGGAAGAGAATTCAGAACAATGAGAAATTGTAAAATTTAGAGGAAAAGATACTAAATAAATGCGTTATAAGAAAATTCTAAACTTCGGATGATTAAAGATATCTACATCGTTCAAGGCTCTATGATCAATTGAAATTTCCAAATCAAGATGAATCAGGAAAATGACTAACAATGGGAAACGGTGTGTGACAGAATAGACGAAACGACGGAGATGATGAAGCCAATGTTCAGTGGAACGAAGGGAGAGGAACGAGAAAGGGTGTGTCAAAAGATCGAGAGACTGTTTCACGAGGCATTGGGGAGGATCGAGCAAAATTCTCACAAGATCTTCGACGTTTATCACGGCACGTGGCACGACGACATGTTCGCCTTTCACAACGAGATGAAAGATCTAGAGGTCATCATCGAGAACCTGGTCGTGTCAGTTTTCGCGCGTATGAACAGCGTTCAAGACGCGGTTGGAGATCTTCAGGGTTTCTACCCGTACATGAACCGCGAGAAACTGAAAGCTCTGTTCGATGCTAAAACACTCGAGGTACTAAAGTTATGAAAATTTCAATTTCCGGTGTTGGAAAATGATCGTTAAATTAGAACTTGTTTCGTTTATTTATTGTTTCGTCGATAATTATCTTGAAATTACAGCTATATCTTCAGACGAAGAAAATCTGGAACTTCTAAATATTTAAGGAAACCTCTTCCAGAACCTCTTGAGACTGCCAGACTTGCAAAAATTATAGGGGAAGATTTCTGTTGCAGATATGGAAACTGTTTGGCGAAGATATCCAACGAACGAAGCAGGAGGTACTGAACGAAATGGAGGAGTATCCTTCGATGACTCCGTATTATGCAGGCAGGGCATTGAACCTACGGCTGAAAGGTGCTCACGTGCAATCAACAAGAGAGGTGCTCGAGGAGGCCGTGTGGATGCCCTATTGCAACCTTAGCAAAGATATCTACTATCAGCACGACCTGCTGAAGAAATCGATCGAGGATTTGATCGTCGATCTGTATGCCAAGTGGGTGCACGAGGCCGGTGATAATCCCCGTGTCAAGCTGGATCGTTTCCTCATGCGACGCACCGACGAATCGCCTGGATTGCTCCGGTGCAACATCAATCCAGACATTTTGAACTTGTGCCGCGAAGCCGCCTACTGGATCGCTCTTAAATTCACCATACCTGTCCAGGTGCAAATCGTTTACGATAAATGGGAAACACTTCATTTCGTTTACGAGAGCGTCCTTGCTGTAACTATAGGCTACAATAAGATGATCGAGGGTTAGTTCAATTTACATTTAAATATTTCATTTGAACATGCGTTTCAGAGTGAAGAGTGTTCCTTCAGTTCGTAAGAAAACTGATGATGAGTTTGATTATGCGTTTAGGTCTACTTATTTGAAAAAAGTATAAAAAAATTTTAAATCACTTAATGATAGTTCCTCGCTATATTATACGATGAGTGTTAAAGTCAAATTTTGGAAACGTTTCTCAGGAAAAATGAAAATTTGCTTCGAAGAATTCATCAAGTGAAATTTTGATCGCTCAGGGCGATTCAAGGTTATTGATTCCCTGTAGAGGATTAATAATCTAAATATATTTTGACCATTCTTTCCTTTTTATGAGAAAGGTATAATTTTGACATTGTTGATTGGCATATTGTAAAACAGCTAATTTTGCCGAAAATGTATGTGTTTATCAGTTAATGTACAATATTGCTTGTACGCAAACGAGAGAAGGTTAATTACAATCCATATTCGCAGGGGATATGTTGAAACCGCGAATGGCAGGGGACATTATGTATTTAGGGGACATAATGTAATTTCAATTACATACACGTACATATGTATAAATTGGACACGATAATTAATAACAAAATATGGTGATAAAAATCAGGTGATTATAGGTATTGTCTTGAAGATATTATTTTCTTTTTTGTAATTATGCGATCATAGTACAATTTCTGTGTGATTAGATGAATTGAGAAGAATGAATCGACTAAATTCATACTAAATTGTAATTTTCAGTTAAACTATTAATTTCTATAACGGTGGAATTTCGTTTCGGAAGCGCGTGTAATTGAAATCGGACGACATTAAATTTAAACTAAATTACAACAAAATTTCAAATAAATTTTACCTAATGCTCAATTCATTTTTAGTAATTTTTATTTAAAATTATTAATATTTATCAATTAATAAGTATTACTACAAGTTTCTTACTAATTAATTAATTATAACAAATTTAGATTGAATTATTTATTTACTGTTTAAATTATTTTTTCTTATGACAAGTGTATTCACAAGTATACAAAGAAATGATCATTTCTTATACACGTCAAGCACTATATTAAAGGATTAATAGGAATTTTAACAATACTTAAGTTCTTTTATTTTATTATTTTTAATTATCTAAGTGTTTCAAATTTAATCATAAAATTGCAGTAAGTGAAACTGTGGATACATATGAATAGAAGTAAATTCTAGAATGAAATTAAAATAAATATTAAATGTTATAAATTAAAGATAACTAGAGGTAGATTGATTAGTCAATCTTGAAATTATTTCAGTCACTTATTCTCATTACTTAATCTTGAAGTTATTTCAGTCAACTATTATTTAGTCAATCTCGAAATTATTTCAATTAATTATTAATTGAGTTTGTCAATACTTGGCTAATCAATTTAATATTGAGTTTCTTAATAGTTAATAATGAATAATTAACAAACTACTTCTTAAGATCCTAAGTGGTATTAAGACGACGTTATAAATTAAGCGCGATTACGTTTCTGTATATTAGATTGTTGCATATTATTTACCAAGGAAAGTAAACTGATTGAAAACTAAAATTTTTATTAAAAAAAATTCGGTCATTTGTAACGACCTAATGTCCCATAATTTCTTAACTTTTGGCTTTCTTCTTCTTCGTCAACGTCTATCGTTTCGATTATAAAACTCATGGCGCGTGATTAATTGAAATTCGCTAAATTGCTTCTCCCAAAGTCGCTACCTAATGTTCCACGTCACGGCAAATTCTATTAAACGTATATACATTTTCTGATGCATCGGGTCTGGTGAATACATCAAGTTGCAAAGTAATAATTAGTGGCGCAACTTCCGGTCGGACCTCCATTTCCCAAAGACCGCGGCGCATTCGCCATTCACCGCAATGAATCGATACTTTCATCGATCGGTAAATAGTTCTAAATTTATTAGAAAGTATACGAATTTATAGCTTCGTGTCTAGATCGTATTAAGCTGTTACAGACGAAATGACGAAATTTGTGATTGAAATTTCAATTTCTATACTTCTCTTCAAGATAGTATTAACCCTTTGAACGTTTGATCCTGTTAGAGTATTATACAGGTAATCTGAGATGTTTGAAATAATTAATTTATTTACTAATATTAATAGTTCGAAAAAGATAACATATCGAAATATATTGATTCAATCAAAATGAGTTACATTTAAAGACGAATTCATCCTTTGTTGCATGTTTCTCATTCCGATATTAAACTTACACAGAAAGATTAATTGAACTTTGACTATCTAGATTCGATAAATTTTGTACAAAAATAATTTTACAATTTTTAGTCAATCGTTGTTGATGGTCTTATAGTTAACGTTTGTATTTCCTAATTGAAATTCTTTGCACAAATTCTTCGTAGATTGTCTATTCTTTCAATTATAGTTTTGTTTTTAAAAATGTTTTATAAAATATTCGCTGAAATTTAATGACTCCAATACCTATAAAATAATTGACAAAGTAGCAATCATGTTGAATTCGTCGTTCCAAATTCTAAATCGAATGTCTAATAAACATATGATAATTAATATCACTTTTTTGATCACGAAATTCCGAATTATGAAATCTCGTGAAATTTTCCATTTCACATGTAACAATCGTCATGAAACATTTTGAAATTTATGCGTTATAAACGTATTTAATGTACAGGCATTTTAAATATGTGATAAATAAATACGATCCTTCCGGTCACTAAGGTTTATCAGTGTAGTGATTAACCGATTGCTCGAAAGAAATATACATACGTACATGTACATTTGTGCGTGACGAAACAAATTCTAGGAAATGTTTCGAAGTTTCGAGCGTTGAGGGTTGCACGAACTTCCCATTTGTATATCGAGTCCTGGAGATTGCGAAATAGTTGGTCAAGTACATCTGCTCGGGGAAATGCCTGGCGCGTCTTCCGGCTCGCTTTAAACATGCCACCGCTGGCGTTATTATCGACTGGAGAATCCAAGCCGCGATTATAAAACATCCAGATGGTAGATAGAAAGTTTACGAACGAGAACTAACGCTAAATTATCCCAGTTAATTGAAAAACCGTGCGCCCCCCGATCTCCTCGGAATTCCTCGTGCCGAGAACTTGTTTTCCCCGGCGATGAATTAATTTCCTCCTCCAAGGTATCACGCCGACGTGCGTTTCTCGAGTTCGAGTGGGCGATCGACAAAATAAAAAAACGAGTTCGTTGAAATTTCATTGACCTTACAACGGTAGTTACATGTAAATGAAATCGGATTGTTCGCTGTCTGGACGCGTACCTCGGCGCCGGTTAACTATACAACGTTGCGCCATCAAAAAGCTCGCATCATTTGAAATAAAAAAAGAGAGAGAAAAAAAAAAGAAAAAAAAGATCCGTCGCAACGAGAGACTTTTAAAATGATCCGCCAAATGGTAATCGAACGCACGCCAGAACGAACAGATTCGGATAATCGCGTTTCTGCCGCGGTGAACCGTGTCAAGCGCACACCCGCTCCCGTATAATGCACATATAGTTATATATATTGTTGTTTTTCAGCTTTGTCGAGGACAGAGTGCGAGCTGTTCCGCGAACTAATTCGCCAGGTAGACAGGAAGATCAATCCCGGCTTAAACAGGCTGACATGGAACACGGAATACGTGGACGCATACATCGAGGATTGCTTTAACCAAACGGCAAATGTACGCTTCGTTCCGTCCTTTCTCCACCCCCTCGCCAGTTCACCATCGGCTATCGTCCTCTTTGTCCAACGTGGAAACGTGGCTGGCAGAGGGCGACGCCTATACGCGTCGCAGAAATTTATGCAGCGGGTCCGGCTCTGTCCTGGCTCGAAATTAAATTTTGACCGAGCCAAGTGCGGGATCCGTCCGCAGCCTTTGTTTGTTTAATTAAGCAAGAAGTGCGCGCGCGTGCCGGCGAAACGGAATAACAATAGCGGATATCCGAGGCCGCGTTTGTGGCCATTCGTTACCCTGTTCAAATCGACGGAACTCGGTCCGGTCGAAGGACAGTGCCGGACAGGACACCGCGTCGTCGTCCACCCATCGTTACTTATTTTCTTCTCTTAACGTTAGTGTAACGAGTCGTTTATTCTTTACTGACGTTTAACGAACACGACAATATGAATACGTTTGATGCAAATCATTTTCGCTCGAATTTAGAAAGCACGAGTGAAAATGATCTTGCCATTTTCCCATCGTTACTTATTTCCTTCTCTTAACGTTAGTGTAACGAGTCGTTTATTCTTTACTGACGTTTAACGAACACGACAATATGAATACGTTTGATGCAAATCATTTTCGCTCGAATTTAGAAAGCACGAATGAAAATGATCTTGCCATTTTCCCATCGTTACTTATTTCCTTCTCTTAACGTTAGTGTAACGAATCGAACAGCTTTGCGAAAGGAATCTTTAAAAACTATGTATTTTTTTTTACGGAAGAACAGCTTTGTAAAGGAATCTTTTAAAACTATGATTCGATCCTTAATTTGTATCAGCAAACCGAGCTTGAGCTGATTACGAGAGGAAATGATTATTCAAATAATATACTACCTTATTTGACTCGATGTTATCTTGAAATAACCAAGATTAGGTTTTTTTTTTGTTTTTAGTTTACTTGGCCACACAAATGATTTTTCTCTAAATTATTTGACTGTATTTTTTATTCACTTTGCCTCTACAAATAATTTCTGAAACAGCATTTCCAATTCTGTCGTAATAAACTTCACCGTCTATTGAGATTGTTTGTCATTTTGTTTCAATGAATTCAACTCGAATGGAAGATCATTTGCAAATAATTCATTTGATTTGGTCCCAAAGTAAAGTTACTTCCAAATGAGAATAACAAATTAGTTGAAACGATTAGTTATTTCAAATTGTTACTTTTCTTTTTATCTCTGTTCTAAATAAACTTAGTTTTGAAATTTTTTTACTCCAACTTTATTTAATTTTATTATTTTCTATGATACATAATTTCTATCGCAAAGTATATAAAATATCAAATAGAATCAGACATCTTAAATTATAACAATCTGTCATAAATTGCTATGGTCGGTTATATCCAATCATCTGTAGCCGATAAGACTACTTAAGTTCCAACACTTTGCGGTTCGCAATCTACGCGATAGCACAATGATTATACATTATGAACGCTAATTTCTAAAGAACTGCTCAAGCTAAAGCATCGAATATTCAACATCGCAAGTTCTAACTTGTCCTAAATAATTAATGACAATCAATGTTGTTAAATGCTTAATAGCCAACTTTGTTAATAAACCGCAGAGTGTTAATGTTAATAATTAAACGTACAGACTTTTGTGAGACACATACATACATACGTTCTCCCGTAGCTTCAAGAGTTCATCGACGTTTATAAAGAATCGAATCATCATATCACGAAGATATGCGAGAATATTTGCAATACGCCGCTGATCAAAATCAGGCCTAATTACACGTATGCTCTGGAGGAATTGCAGCAGGAATTATTAAAAACCAGGTATAATTTGAGTGTAGTATGTTTCGAAGGATGAATTTGTAGAATAAATTATTGAATATGTATAATGGATAATAATTCAAGGGACGTGACTTTCAAAATTCTTCTGGGCTATCATAAAACCATCTTTCAGTACGTGCTGATTATTTTCGATGGATTTAAGGACGTTCTCGAGGATGTAAGTGTTTGAATACAATTGTTCTTTACTCTTAATACTTTTATTTCTTCATTTATTCATTTATTGTGAAAATACATGACTAATTAGTAACCAAACGATTAATCTTGATAATAATAATTAATTTAACTTCTGCGTGACTGAATTTTGCCTTCATACAGTCTACGAATTTTTACGTTAGAAATCTCGTTAATAACTCTTATATTAATTTTAATTTAATATTAATTTATATTAATTTTAATTTAATATTAATTTAAATTAATTTTAACTTAATATTAATTTAAAATAATATCAATTTTAATTATAGTAAAAATAGTACGTTAGAAATCTCGTCAATAGCTCTTATATTAATTTTAATTTAATATTAATTTAAATTAATTTTAACTTAATATTAATTTAAAATAATATCAATTTTAATTTATAGTTTTACAATATTCATACATATATCGTAACAATAGGAAATAATGACTCGAGAATAATGACGAAAAGATCAATCTTAACAACAGTCATAGAAAAGGAAGGTCCTTGTGAATGCACATTCTCACGGACGTAAGATGTTTCTAGATATTCAGTTCTCTGGGTGTTCAGAATGTTTAGTATCCTTTCGCGTCGTGTTTGCACGACAAAGCATCTGCCCATCGCGGAGAAATGATTTTCATAAGGAACATTTTATTAAAATATTTGAAACGAACAAACGTCCGCGAGTGAAACGTTCTTAAACACGATGAAGTAACAAAGAAACAGAAGAGGCGTCGTTCTGTCCCGGCGATTTCATTCTCGCTCGTTTCTCCCTCGCGTCGGCAACAAACGCGGCCATTCACGGTGTAAAATCCCCGCGAAACGTTCACGTGTTATCCCTACAGGCTATACAGCGCAATTTTTAACGCCACTGCAACCTGAAAACGCGGGACCAGACCGATTCGCGTAACGACATGTCGCTGCGTGACGCTATTGCCGCGAGAAACACGTATGTACAAAAGGTGGACACACACTCGAATATTCGCGCACTCGATGAAACATTATCATCGATACTTCGAACTGTCTCGACTTCGTGAAAATTGTGCAAAATTCTATTTATTTTAAAACCACTATTTCTCATCAACCTTGAGTTCTTTTTTTCTAAAGATTTACAGAAGGTGAGAAAGTAGAGATACTTTCGTTGTCGAAAATAGTAAACATTGTAAAACACCTCGAGAATTGCTGAAAAGTTTTTTTTTTTTCCATTACTAGATTTATCATAATCTTGAAGATTTATTAAAGTCTCTCCTTTATATCGACTCCTTAAAATTTGCTGTACGATTCTTGTGCGTTATTTTATTGAATCTTGAACATCAGAGTTAAAAGAAATTCGAGAAATCCTAATATTTTGTCGTTTGATCTTAATGTTCAAAGTACAATAAAATGACATAATGAGAAAAAATCGTACACAGCAAGTTTCAAGAGATTGTTGTAAAAAGGAGACTTCGTTCTTTAAGACGATGTTAGATTTATTCGTGAAAAAAATTTTTTATTGCTTCCAGAGGTATTTGAATTTTTACAATTTTCGAGAATAAGAATGTTCTTGCACTCCCATTTTTTACATGATGTAAAAATATCTTTGAAAAAGATTAATATCAAAGTAGTCGCTTTATATTTTAAAATGAAATTAACTGGATTGTTATACAACGTTTCTTTGTGAACTTATAACAAACAATTTTTTTATCAAGTGTGCGAATACTTTTTAAATCGGTAAGATAATATAATAAATCAAATTTTGTAGATTCGTAGAAAGTTATTTTCCATTTCATTTATTAGTGTATAGTTCTTGTTAAGACAATGTTGATCTAACGCGACACAATATGAAATAATATAGTACAGTGTAATGTAATCAAAGTAGATAGTGAAAACTTTGATGTGGATCTGTCGTTCGCACGCTAAAAAGTAATAATACAGACATCCAAGAATTGGAAAATAAATATTAATTTCGCGACTGTTATTATTTTTGGAAATTGTGTTTTTTAAACATAGAAAGCTTTTAAAATTTTAAAAGCATTTCACTTTAAAAATTTCTAAATTAATCCGCCGGAAAAAGCTGCGTTTGCCGTTCTTTTAAAATTACTCGCAATTAAATTTCGAAATTGCTCCTATGCGAAAGGCGAATAAATTTCTCAGCAATCTCAATGCAAAATTTCGTGAAACATTCTGTACTAATGTCTTGCACTAATTCTAGAAAATTTTTATCTTTTGTTTTGGTTGATAATTATTTTTATAATACCCTCGTAAAACTGTCGCCTTTCAACAGTGTTTGCAAGAGTGGAAGATGTATTTGACCAGGATGGACATACTGATAGGCGCGGCTTTCAAGATGTGCCTGATCGAATCTCTGCAAGCTATGCACGTTGCTCTTCACGGCGATGGTACCACGCCACCATCGCCACTCATTTTAATACACGTAGAACTTATAGACAATAAGGTACATCTTTTCAGTTTGATTGTAAATATCCAATCGATTCAATTGTAATTACAATTTAATTTGTAATTTGATTTAATTTAATTTAACAAAGTTTATTCGTCCACGAAAGATAAGAAGTTGAAACGAGAATGAAGGTTGAAACTTAAATTCTAACTTTTCTAGATCAAATTCTTACCGGATCTAAGCGAGATCGCCATGGAGTTTTCAGTGATCTTCGACAATCTTTTAGATCCTTTGAAATGCTTGACTCAACTGATAAACAATTTCAAATTCGACTTCCAAGTGCCGCCATTCTGGAAGATGTACGAGAAAGATCCAGAATTGCTGGATCTTCAACAGAAACTCAACGATGGTTGTAACATTTTCTCTTGCTGTTTTTTTGGAATGATTTTATCAACGTTTGATAAATATTAAATATAACTTCGTTTATACCGAATTTTCAGAGGTGAACGTCTGTTTCGTTCAAGTGCAAAACTACCTGAAAACTTGGGAGCCCTTTCAGGAAGTTTGGGAAATGAACAGAAACATGTATCTTCAGAGGTATTCACAGAGATTCAAAACAAAAGATATTCATCCAACCTAGGATTTACTTTACAAAAATCTCACAGAAAATCATTTATTCTTTTAATTATTGATTTAGTAAAAGAATAGACTGGAATTGCAGAAAATTTGTCCCAGCTAGTATAAAAAGCATTGTAATTGAAATCAAGCAGAATTAAGTTAACTAGTAAAATAAAAATCACTTTACGTAAACTCGAACGCAATTAATTCGGGATATGTCTTTAAGCGATTAACCATTTTGAAAGCTACGAAATACAAAATGGTTCAGTTAAAAAAAAGAAATGTACCTAAATGTCTCTCTCATTTATTATAACATGATAAATATTCATAGTGCAATTTGAATGGATTTAACGAAGAGGCATCTTGAAAAACAAGTCTTTTTTTTTGTCAGATTATTTTCTCTACGAGTTTTCAAGATTATTTCTTTTTTTTAAAATGTGTATTTTTTTCAGTTTTGCCAATGAATAAAATAATTTATATATATTATAGCTATCAGATAATCTTGAAAACCAACAATTTAACTGCTTGTGTTGATAAATATACGGATTTACAAAATCTGCGATTAGATACGAGAAATTGAAGCCTACGGCGGAGACGTTCGATTCAGATATCAGCAAATACGCGATGATAGCGAACAGCGTTCAGATGCAGGAAACGTTGATGACTGTCCACTTCCTCGATATAAACGCCGATCGGCTGAAAGGCGCCATCATCGAAGAATGCTCAATTTGGCAGCAGAAGTTAATTGACGTTCTGTTTCGGCAAACGGAGAATATGGTCACGCACGTGTACCACTATATCGCGGATAATTCTAAGAAGTTAGTTCCAACTAAATTATTTCCAAATCTAAATTAAAAGTTAGAGACCTAAGTTGAAAGTTAGAAGTCTAAATCCAACGCTGAAAGAATGAAACTCGGATCGCGGGGTAGAAAGAAGTTTATAGATACAATAAAATATGCAAAATTTAATTCGCGTACTTTACGAGACATAATTGAAAATCATTGTCGCGAGTCCATGAAATTTCAGTGAAAAAAGAAATTTTGCTTTGCTCACTCCGATTGTAGTGTTAAAAGAAAGAATATAATTGAGGTTTTTAGGTAATTATCTCTCATTATATAATTTACAAGTGCGTGGCGAAAAGAATTACGAAAATTTTTCGTAATTTTTTCACAACGCTTCACCTTGCACTATGATTTAATCTGTATGCAATCTACATTCATCCGTTACAAAATCACAAGTCTAAATGTGAATAGACTACTTCTACAAACTTCTACTAAATTTCCCATCCAGTCGTAATCTAATAATAAATTCGTTAATTCGTAGAATAACGAAAGAGCCGACAGATATCGTCAGCATGCAGTACGCGATGCAGCTGTTCGAGAAGCTGTACGCCGATATTCCTCGAGAGGAGGACGAATTCCCGAAGATCCACGACCAGTACCAGACTTTAGGTAAACGATTTTTAATTCTAAACGATTCTTAATTTCCTCGCGCAAGGAGAGATCGATAGATACACCGTAAGATCAACGATGCTCCTTTTATTCCTGCTGCAAGTGCCTGCTGACTTTAATTGTTATGCGTCTCGTCATTTCTATTCGTTCTCCTTTTCTCGATGCAGAGAAGTACGAAGTGAGCATGACGTACGATTTCAAGCGAAAAGTGCACGACATACAGCTCGCCTGGAACGCGTATCTGGCTCTGCTCGAAAAATCCAAATACATGCTGAAGCAAAAGAAGGCGAGTGTTCGTTTGGCACTCCAATTTTTGTCCAAATAAATTCGTTACGTTTATCTATGTGTCATTTGGAAGATTCGAAGTTTATTTGCAAGTTTGATTATCTATTTTAGGAGGAATTCAAACAGGTGTTACTGCAAGATGCCATAATGTTCCAAGAGGAGGTGTTGGCTCTGGTTGGAAAGTTTTTCGACACTGGACCATTCACATCTGCGTGGACCACGACAAGTGAATATATTCGTGATATATTCGTTGGATAAATGAAAAACTAATCATTTCTAATGATTCTCGATCTCAGACAAAAATTCTTTCACATTTACATTTTCATCGGTGTTGTTTAATTTATTGTTATCACTTCTTTAATTTTTTTTTATGTTAATGAGCTTCTCCATTAAACAAACAAATTAACATCAATTTTAAGATGTTTTTAGAAAGTAGTGTAGACCGATTTAGTTCCCGAGTGGCTTAAATATACACACAAAATTGAAATTACGTTTCAAAGTATGAACAGTTTGATGCAAAAGCGGTGTAAGTCAATTTTACGCATATTTGATTTCGACAGCATGTTTCGAAAGTTTAAGCCCCATTCTATTTTGTGCAGAAATGGTGTAAGGTATTAACGTCACAGTGATTCGCACTCTTTGACGCTGTTGTATTTTACGGAACTTTCATACTTCGTGCCTCATTATTCAGAAATTAACTCTTTCGACTTACATCACTTTTGCATTAAACGGCTCGTGTATTAAGGATCATAAGCGCAAAGCATAATAAATCACGTCTGTCCTTTTTCTACATTCAAATGTATTCGTCGATGAATGTTTCACTAGCAGCACCATATTTCTATTTGATCTTCGAACTAGTAAAAGAAACATTGATAGGCATTAATTGGTTCCTTTGGTTTTATACTGGGTGCTTCAGGAGGAAGCTCAATAACTATGTCACTTGCATTTCAAAAAGTAAATATTACTTTGTATAATTGAAATGCAGAAATAACTTTTTACTTTTTGTATATTTTTTTAAATTAAAGGAGATATTCAAAATGACAGATTTCCTCCTGTGAACATAGTTCTACTCGAAGATTTAATGATCGTTGCCAGTCCAATTTTATTAATTTCATTTTGTTAACGACATGTATTAGATTATTGTACACTGCTTTTACATTTTGAACATTCTCTTTAATTTATACAAACGAAAAAATATAAAACATACGAAAAATAATATTTATTTCTTGAAACAAATCAAAAATAGGTGAATCAAAATTCGTAGTATGTATGATTTTTTTTTATTTAGAATGATCTACCAAACACACTGATAAAGTTATTCCTTCCGAAACATCCTGTATAATTAAATACTAATTTTTACCTGTATAATTAAATACTAATTTTTACATGAGTCGTACAATAGTGTGTTTTATCACAATAAATGCGTAAACGTACAATGTGTTACCAAACGAATGAATGCTTTGTTCTCCAACAAACTCGTGCTCATTTATTTTACTGACGTTTAATGAACATAACAGTATGAATACATTTGATGCAAATCATTTTCGCTCGAATTTAGAAGCCACGAATGAAAATGATCTTGCCATTTTCCCATAATAATTTCTAAATTACACATGATTGAACTCTGTTTTATTTCTAATTTCAATGCAGATGCGTTCGCCTGGTTAAGTCACGTGAATCGCGAAATTTCGTCACTGAAAAGAAGAGAAACCAAGCTGAAATCGCAACTCATGGTGTTTGACATCAATCAACCAGATTCTCTCGAAGTGATACAATTGGAAGAGGTATAAAGAAAAAAAATATATATAACGAATGTTCTTCGTTGTTTTCGTACGAAAATTATTTCGACAGGACGTAAAAGCCATTCAGTTGGTGTGGGAGATCACCGATGAGTGGAACAAAGCTTGGGAAAGATACAGGACAGAGAATTTCTGGGAGATCGACATAGAAGAGATGGAGAACACGGCGAATGTTATTTTCAGGAAGCTGAATCTTCTCAGTAGGGAGCTGAAGAAGAAAAATTGGGAGATCGTCGAACACTCGAGGTAAAACAGTAGAACTTTTACTCTATTCTTTCACCTTTTGACTCTTTTAATATTGCATTTTCATTAATGGTAAAAATATGTATTTCGAAACCTGCTAACATTTTATATTTTCAATAACAAAAGTTGGCACACTGTTCAACGTTCAAAGTAACGATAAAGATTTTATTACATTCTAAAAATCACGTTTTCATTAATCCATTGTGGAACATCATAACAAGTAATGACTTGATAAGAAATATTATATTAATAAATAGTTGTATTAATTCATTAATTACGATGTTGATTCGTGGTCCAGTAATAAAAAAAATAGAATTTATTGATATAAATTAATCGGAAACATTGTAAATAAATACTTCAGTTTCTTGGAATTACATAAGAGATGTAAAACGATGAAAATTATTATTATATTAATTCATCGATTATGACAAAATAGAATTTGTTGTAATGTAAATTGATCGGGAAAAATTGAAAAAATGAAATGTCACGTTACGTTAATTACGTTGATTTAATGGTACTGTAATGTTATTTACAGTTATTATTTTGTATTCTACTTAATAATTATGTTCGGGAATTTGAAGTGGCGTTCTGACTTATGTCATCACCAGGAAGTTGCATTATTTTTGAATAGAAAAACCAGCTAGAGAATCAGCATGCCCTAAAATCTGAAAGTTTGATTATCCATGCCGAAGAGAGTTCCCGAAAATATATAAATAAAACGTGTTTCGCGCGGATTTGACGTGTCAGTGATTTTCATACATTTTGGAGCCCAAGAACCTCCGAAGTCGATAGAAGGGAGTTTTTCCCAATTTTCCATCAGTTTAGTTTGGACAGAAAGAAACAGTTTGACTCTCGAAAAAAACAATTCATCGCTCGTGATTCTATCTGAAAATTAGAGATCATTTGACACAATAAATAAGAGAACATTATTTTATATACTGTGCTTAATCATTACAGTCCACATCTCTTCTGGATTCATGGGCTTCGCCCGGTTTTCTGTATCATTATTAATCATACTTTTGAATATATGTCATATTTTTACGAACGGTCAAAAATTTTTATTTAAATTTTTAAAATTTCATTTCAACAACGATATATGCAATGATAACAAATTTTTTAGGACGAGAGTGGACAAGTTCAAGCGCACGCTCCCGTTAATTACCGATCTGAAGAATCCAGCGATGAGACCTAGACACTGGAAGAAAGTGAAGGAAATCGTAGACCGTGATTTCGACGAAACCTCCGCGGAATTCACCCTTGATACCATCGCGGAGATGGAACTGCAGAATTATGCCGAGCAGATCAACGATATTTCAACCTCTGCTACTATGGAATTGGGTATTGAAATTGTAAGTAGAAAAAGAAAATAAAACTTGCTGTAAAATTTGCATCTTCGTTCGTGGAACATATTCACAAAAAGAATTATATATATATATATATATATATATATATATATATATATATATATATATATATATATAAGAATTATAAGAAATATATATATTCTGTTACTTTCCAAACTAGAAAAGAAGATTGAAACACTAAATAATCAATGTAATAATTACATTGTAATGATAATAATTATCACAAAATAGTTTCTCTACAGGAAACTTATTACAATTTTGTGCATTTAATCATCCACATGGAATAATAAATTATTAAAAATAGTATAACAGAAATGAACAATATTACTTCTTGTGGTCACTAGTGACTTCAGTGTTAATGCAAGTAATCTTGGAATAGACTCGAATGAATAAATAAGTAAATATGATTTTAATAAAGAAATATATTATATATCTCTATGTAATGTTTATATAATTATTATAATGATCTTTGCGTATATATCTTTGCGTAATATTTATTTTTATGGTATTAGTGTATAAATTATTATAATATCCTAAGTGAACTAAAACAAAATCTCGTGTCAATTTTCCTTCAAGGCTCTGAAAAAGATTGCCGAGATCTGGACAGACATGCCTTTAGAGATGATCCCTTACAAAGACAGCGGAATATTCAAGATAAAAACTATCGACGACATAATGCAAACTCTGGAGGATCATCAAGTCCAGTTATCAGCCATGAAGGCAACAAGGTTTTGATAAATTTATTAATGCACTGTAATACTTGATAGAGTGCCACGTGCGAGTGTTACAGGTTCGTTGAACCGTTCACCGAGGAAGTTGATTACTGGGAGAGGATACTTTCGACCATCGGTGAAGTCCTCGAAACGACTGTGTTAATTCAACGCGGTTACATGCACATGGACAACATATTCACCTCGGAAGACATCCGGAAACAGCTTCCAAAGGAGGCTGACGAATACGACAAACTGACTCTCTCGTGGATTGAAATTACGTCGCGGATGGCATCCTACGGTTTAGCGCTGCAAGCCACTCACGATCCACGTATGTATTGCCAGAAAATGAGTGTCTAAGAAAAAAGAAAAGAAAAAAAACGTGATTCGAAAAGAACTTAAATTTGGAGAAGTCGCATACCTGAAAATTGGAGAAACAAAAGTCTTTACGCGACTCATTCGACTTTTTCTAGATTAATATAATTTGATTTAGAAAAAAAAGTTGTAGTAATTTTGAGAATTTCTAAGTTTCCGTAGGAAACAACAAAATTTATTTAAGAATATAGAATATTCTAAGCTGTTCTGAAAGAAAAAAAAAAGATAAAGGGAGAGTTTCAAATATTTTACACGGAATTTATTAAAATTTTTCTCTTTAAAACAAAATACGTTTTCCGAACTATCACAACATAATATTAAAAATAATATTACTAGACTAACAACATTGGAAAGTACTATATTTTTAATTATTATTACTATATTTTAATTGTATTAAAATTGCGTTTAGAAAGTTTATTTATACATTTAGAAAAGAAACAGAACCAGATCCATGGCCAAGGAAAATCTTTAAAACATAAGTTACGCGTAATGCATTGTAATTCAAGCAGGCGTGTTCGTAATAGTAGGCGAATCGCGCAATAGTAAGGAGAGAGAGGAAGAGAAAGCAAAATGTACGACGCGTCGTCGCCCTCGGCTTGAACGTGAAAAAGAGAAAGAGAGATTAGTAGAGTAGTATGTCGGCGCGAAAGGCGCGCTATAAAATATTATAAATCCGGTCCACGAGGAGCATTTGCATTTTTTCTCCGACCCAGTCCTGCATTTAATTTCTATCTTGTCTTTGTAGCTGGTCTGCTGGAGGTGTTGAATAAACTCACTGTTAAGCTCGAGTCGATGCAACGCGGGCTGGAACAGTATCTGGAGACCAAACGGCACGTGTTCCCAAGATTTTATTTTATTTCGAACGACGATCTGCTGGAGATACTGGCGAACGCCAAGAAACCTGAACTGATACAGCAACATGTTAAAAAGCTGTTCGAGAATATTAAATGTCTCACCCTGAGTAAGGTTGGTTATTCAACTCTCTTGAACTACGCATTCTTCTTCCGTTCAAAATATTTCAATTTTAAATGATATTTTGATTTTAAGGGTTATTTGAGAAATTCATAGCGTCCTTTGATAGTACTCCATTCTATACTAAACTGCGGGTCCCTGCTTTTGTACGAAATTTAAAGGATGTGTATGATATAAAAATAAAATACAGTATGGTACAATATTTAACAGATGAAATAAATCTCCAAGTAGATTCTTTTTTCTTAATTATTTAAAGAAAAAAGAAACAGAAATTTGCAATTTGCTGTTGGAATTTTAAGAAAATTGTTTACTATATGTTATTTTCTAAAATTCTGTTTTTCATTGAAAGTTTGGTTTAGCACGAATTAAATAGAAACTTGACTTTTTCAAACAAGAAAAGGGGATTGCATATTTTAATAAAAAATAAATAAAAGAATGTTCTCTCGTGATTTTACAGTCTCCGGCTGGAAAGAATTTGGCTGTTGCAATGAACTCTAACGAAGGAGAATATGTCGATTTTATCCAGCCAGTGAATCTGGAGAATCTGGTGGAGAGATGGCTATGCGATATTGGTAAAATATTTTTCTTACGGTAATTGCTTCAATGAAGTGGTGAACTTTAGCTTGGGAAAATATTGATGAACCAGAGCTAAGTTTCCAAATTATCTCAATTATCCCCTCGACGCTGAGAATTACGTTACGGAAACTTTACGCAGAACGCCGAGAAATTAAAGATTTTTAAGATTCATCGCGAGGGAATTTCCACGCTAATACTTTCGCTTCAATCCTTAAAATTTCCCGAATGAAACTTTTCTTTCGAATCCTTCGAAATTCCTTCTTTCTTTTTTCCCAGAAGTTTTTCGAAATTTTTCTTCAAAGTTTTGAACACTCAACGACGAGAAGTTCAGACTCCCCCCCCCAAAAGAAAAACAAAGAAACTAACATCCTTACCCGCCCCATTGAAAAATCAAATTTCACCCGGTACGAGTGCATCCGGCAATGAAAAAAAGAAAGAAAAAAAAGAAAGGTTAGCCCCGATTTTGGTTCTGGCAGCTTTTACCCGGCATTTTCGAGGGGCCATCCGGCAACAATTTTTCGCTAAAAAGGGAACGCAATTTGTGCCGGACGGGAAAGCTTGTCGCGAGTTAGACGCGTCGAGGGGTGGGTAGATCGAGCGGCGGAACAACGACGTGAAAAAAAAAAAAAAAAGGAAAAAGGGATTGATACAGAAATGAAAAGTGTAAAAAAAAAAAGAAAAAATGATTTCGCAGAGACCGCGATGAGGGCCAGCCTGCGCGAGATACTGAAACAGTGTCGAAGCGCGCTGCGAAAAATGGCGGTGAAACGCGACAGGTGGGTGAAAGAGTGGCCGAGCCAGCCTGGAATTACGTCCGCTCAGATCCAGTGGACCACCGACTGCACCCGTACCCTCCTCCACTGCAAGTGAGCCTCGCACACGCTTGCTACGTAGGAAAATTTAGCGACGACGTTGGTTACAGTAGTCTGTGACCAGTCGGATGAGCCTGAAATTGCGGGACGGGGGTGGTGCGTGCGGTTGAAAAGCACGAGAGAGAGAGAGAGAGAGAGAGAAAGAGAGACAGAGCAAGAGTGATAAAGATAGGGGATAGAACAGAGGGAAAACCGAATCTAACGGCTTAAAGGCTGGCTGCGCTCTGTCGGAGACAGGCCGAGCGAGGGAAGAACGCGGTGGACGAAGACGCAAGCAGAGAGAGAGAGCCACGGGGATGGGCTCGCGAATAGAGGGACACGGTAACTCTAATAAGGGGAATTTTGCATATTCCGACTCCGTTGCTACGATCCACAGGCTACACCGACCTAGCCGAGCCACCGTTCCTCCCTCGTTTGCATATACTAGCCGGTACTGCGAATAATTTAACTCACACCCCAACGACGGAAAAGGAAATCCCTACGTCCCGGGACACCCTGTTCTAGCCAGCGTTTCGCGTCTCGGGAACGCCCGAGCACCCAGGACCTACTCGTTGGCCACGGGAATGCTACCCTAGCTGAAAGAAATAAAGGGATACAGCAATGTCGGACAAAAAGGCTGATTATACCGCGCGAGGGATGGGAGGGAGGCGTGTGGGGAGGAAAAATTTCCTCCAGCTATGACGCTTTGCTGGTGGGAGGTTAAACGTGGACGTGGCAAGGTGATACCGTCTAACGAGGATAATTAACGACTTTGAGCTCTTTTTGCGAGACGGTTTTGTGAATCGTATATATAGATATATATATATATCATAAGGTTGATTAAAAGTGTGTGAGGAATGAAAGAGAGAAGAAACATTAGAGGAAACTATGGACGTGTTCGTGGGGCTCTTTTATCGAGTCCTTGCTGAGAGGCTAAAATATTCTCACGGGATAATTTAATTTGTGTTCTCTAGTTGCGAGTAGAGGATATTTCGACAATTTGTATCGTTGGGTTTATTAATATCGGTGATGAATTTCTTTTTTTTTTTTTTTTTCAACCGGAGTAATATCTCGTCACCAGAGAATCAATATCAATAGCTTGTATCTTGTGATTAAATTGTATTTAAAGGCTGGTGGATTCGAGGAGACCGCTGAAAAAGCTACGAAGACGACAGAACCAGGCATTGAGCAGTTACACAGAAGCGATCAGAGGCGAGTTGACTAATCTCGACCGATTGAAATTCAAAGCGATCGCGGTGATCGAGATCCACGCGAGAGACGTTATCGAAAAGATGTACCGAGCTAGTAAGTAATTCAATTTGATTTGTCAACGCTGGAACGGGAGGCGAAAGAGACAGAAATATAAATCAATTACAGCAGAACTTTGTTTATCCGAACACAACGGGGATACAAGATCTAATAGAAATTCACTAGCTTTCTTCAAATCTTGTTCTTATTTGTTTGGATAATAGTAGACGAAAATAACAGAAGTTGATTGATTATAAGTTCGTAGAGCTGAGGTTCAACATTAATTGGTTCGAAACGAGTTTCAGATAAACAAAGTTTCCATTACGTATTCACAACACGCAAGAAGAAATAAATTGATTGAACAATTGTTTGACAGAAACTCTTGTTATCAGGAGAACAGAAAAAGATGATAATATTACGAGTATATAATATCTCGAATTAATCAATACTTCTCTCTCCAGTAAATTACTAAATTAATTCCTAAATTGAATTCCGTTTCATGCATTTTCGACTCGTTAAAAATGTTCTTCTCAGTATACATAAATACATGTAGAATTGAAATGAGATTCAATTGAAAAATTTGTTCAGTATTTCGAAAATCTTTTGAAAACTTTTTAACGTACAGTGTGACATTGTAGAACGGCAACGTTCGATTTTCCATAGACGATCCACGGTCCCCGAGGATCTCGTAAATTCATCGGGCCGTATCAGACTGAAAATAGATAAATGGTTGAATAGATTGGCGCGCGTATTATCCTTGTATCCCTGGAAACAATTTGGCCCGTGCCATCGGCAAATATTGCTAAGTGAATGGGTTGGTGGAACGTTTGCCCAATGTATTCCGTAAATTCGCGCGTCAACGATTTGTCCGTGGACGCGTCGCCAATTAATGCGATTCCGCGAATTAAACTAATAGACGCGGGGTCGACTGATTTCGATGTTTCGTCGCGCGCTCGAGCCCGATGTTTCAAACCAGGGATTTGTCGGAAGTAAATTTTCACCGTGCGAAAGCTGATTTTCAACCTCGTTTACAGACTGCAAAGACGTGTCCGCCTTCGAGTGGCTGTCACAGCTGAGATTCTACTGGGACAAAGACGTCGACGACTGCATCGTCTGGCAGACGAACACGTACTTCGTCTACGGATACGAGTATCTCGGAAACACGGGACGTTTGGTGGTAACACCGCTCACCGACAGGTAAAGTATATTCAATTTTCAAGCGATTTATAGTGATGGAGTATTACTCTGATGAAGGGATGGATCTTTTTGGAAATAGGGAGACAATTGTTTGACAGGCATGGTTCAAATTTTCTGTAACGAGAAATGCTCCAGCACGGAACATGTTCCATAATGAAACGAATTTCTCGCAGCGACGAATTGTTTTCTATTTAAATTTAAATCTAATTAAAAATTGTTTTAAATAGTAGAAATTGAAAGTGACACGCGGTTGCTGATTGTTGATAAATGGCGTGAGCCATTGTTGCTCGTAAACATCTTCGTATCCAAAGAAATCAATTCAACTTTTTAATATTTGGAATTTTGCAAGATAATATTCATTGATTTTTTTTTAACGAACAATCGTAGATTGATTCTTTATAGAAATCTGGATATAAAGAATTATGTGGAAATATCGATATAAAAGCGTATAGGAATCGAGTGCAAAAAATTGACATCATAAGAATTACACTTGAGCTTATAATTGCAGACGTATTCAAAGTTAATATAAATATTACAATATAATGCAATGTTACAATATTTAATGAACGAGAAAAAAAATTACTGATCAGATTCCATTTTTTGTTCAATCGTATCCATAAAAATATAAAGAGTTCATTTATTTCAATTATTCTACAAAGATGCTAGATACGTATATATGAAACGTTTCAATACATGTGAAACATTAAGATACATAACACACGTCAGTATAATCAAAATATCTCCCTTAAGAATCTGAGTTAGGCAGAAGCTTATAAATCATTCGCCACGGTTGGCAATAGGAAATAGGGTCACGCGTGAAAGCGATTCCCATTACAAATGCGTGAACTATTCGAGGGGCTATTACACGCCAGTCGATGCTGTGATACGAGATAATTAGGTCAGGAGTCGCGACGATTACCGATGGCGCGCGAGCTTACAATTACGTGCGATTTCGTTGCACTCTGTTATCCTCATCCTCGAAATATTAACTTTGCTAAACCTGAATGAAACAAAAGCACGTATGGCTGTAATTCAGCTACTCTCAGCGCGATGCTTGAAATCACTATTGACCTCTGTCTTGATCCATTAACCAGGATACCACCGTCGTTAACTAACAAGCTTGTCAATCTTGCGGCTATAATAATTTTTTTTTTAGTTTAGGTGTAACTCTCTCTTTGAAGATTTATTTCAACAATATTTAAAATTTGATTGATTGATCAATTGATTGGATATATACTTCTTAGTACTTAATACTTAAATGGCTGGATATGTCACGTATGCCTTACTATAGAAGTTATCTCAATTGCCTTTCACTAAATATACGTTTTAGTATTACTTTCAAAATTAATATCATGATGATTTAATATTATTTTCAGATCTTATCGATGTAATTGATATAACTAAATTTTATTAATACATCATGATATTTTGTTCATATAAACGCAATGAATACAATCGTGATGATTTAATATCGCTTTCAAAAATTTTATCATTCGTGATGATTTAATATTAGTGTCAAATTTTATGAATGTAATTGCTCTAATATTAGTTTCGCATTTGATTAATATATGATAATGACAATCGTACGATATAGTAATAATAAAAAAAAGGCATTTATGTGCGTGACTTTTCAATATTCAGAATAAAAATTAAAAATTATTCGAAGAATCCTTCGCGTAATGAAATTTCGTTATTGTCGATTGAAACACTTTGACTCGAGCGAGGGTAATTCGTTTTAAGTGGCTGTTTCGAGTGTGTCGTTTCCTAATCGAACGTTGACATCCGAGTTTTCCCTCATAATTGATGAAGTTACAACAAGATCCAAAGAGCTCGCCTCTTCTCTTCCATAGGGCTGCAAGAGTCTCGTTGATTAACGTTAATTACACCTTCGCCGATGTTCCACGAAAATTTGTCGCTCGAGCGTTTCTTCGCGATCGTCCCGGAAGTTGCCTCGCGCCTAACTTTCGAGGATCACACTCGCCGCCTCCAGGCCTGTTGATTAACGTTGATTACGCTTTCGCGATTTAAATTACCTCTCGAGAAACGTCGAAACGATCGCTGAATTTTTGGCAATTTTCTACGATATTAAATCGATATTAAATCGATTATATTAGTATCTCTTTGGCTGCTTAGAATTATCAAAAGTGTAAAGAAGTTTAATGCTGATGAACGTGTAACGAATTAAGAATGCATTTATATTTGATATATTTACATACCTGTTGATATATTTATTCAATATATTATAAAATGTTATCTTCTTTGTGAGTGAACCAAGTGAACCAATTATTTTATTTCATTTTATTTTTAATTTATTTTGATTTTAAGATTATCTGTGCAATATACTTTAATATGGACCCAACATTCAAAGAATTAATAGCGTTCGATTTTTGCTACCGTTCTAAAATTTTCATCTCTTTTACACTCGAGCTTCTTAGAAGTTAAAAACAAGTCAGTCAATCAAAAATATCTTCGTACATTAAAATTTATTTAATGTTGGACAATTTTATTACTGAGAATTATCAGGAAATGAATATAGATTTTCTTCGCACTAATAATGAATGTTGCATTTCTAAATATCGTCATATAAGTATAAGTATTATTATTATAATATTATAGTATTATTATTATATTATAATATAATTATAAGTATAAGTATTATTATAAGTATAAGTTATATTATTCAGTATAAGTATTATTTGCCATTCTTTTCGTTAAAATTAAGCAACGCTAAATAAATTTTTGATTGATTGTCATGTTAACAACACATGAATATTCGTCCCACATTTTTCCAATGAAAATTAATTTGTTCCTTTCAAGCAGACACGACAAAAAATTAATATCTGTAATAAAAAGATAAATGACAGATTCTTTTCTTAATTGTAAATAGACTGATTGTAAATTTCTATTCAAATACATATAACCTATCGTCAGGTATAGATATCCAATTTTATATCATGATGTTGCACATTTTATTTAAAAAAGATTGACACAAAAAGTAAATGGGGGTTGAAATATACGAATTAACGACAAGGTGTATAAATAATAGTTAGTAGACATACATCACGTGAAATACAAACTATCCCTTGAAAAAAATCAAATTACTATCGCTTAAAGTACACATTAAATAATTAGAATATTTATTAATGTTATTATTACATTATTAGGTTATTTATTAATGTAAATTATTACACTAAATAATTAATTAAAATGCCGCAAAATTAACAAACTTAATGTAAATTATTACAAATCCTCGACGACCAATGAAACGACGATTGACGAGTCTCAATATACACAAAATGGCACGTCGTTTCGCAGCTTCTCGCAACGCACAACGCGACGACCATAGTCGAATTTAATCGCTGCCAGATGAAACCAGAGAAAATTCACTAGAAGAAAATCCTGCGGATCCGGGAACGCAATTTCCTTGGTCCGGCAACGTGGATATAAGCCGGGCTTATGTACAGAACCGCGTAATACACGTCAGTTAGGACAGGATGCGATACAATCTCTCACGGCGGTTGTTATCGAGAGAGAAGAGCAGTTTGCGCGACAAGGAACATCAAAGGAAACGGATCGAGAGGGTTTGGAGGATGGCAACGCCAGCTCGACGGAGAGAATACTTAACACGGTATCGATTTAATCGCGATAAAAGGGTTCGAGCCGTTACCGGTTCTAATTTATGGGGAAAGCGGACCGCCCCGATACATTTGTTCCCCCGGCGTGGAGAATTTGTCTTGCGGAAAGAAGAACGCGACGCGCCTTCCGAGAAGCACGATCCTTCGTAGTAATACGTCGCGACCCACCCTCGAGGCCGTCGTCGACTCGCCCCCATTTCCGGCTCGCAGCGATCGGATTAAACGACGAATCGCTGCGTGCCCGAATCCGTGGAAACGTCGTGGCGAGGATTTTTATAGAAACTACAATGATAATCAGACTACGGTTCTCTTTACGCGCATAAATACTTTTGAGAAGTAGAATCTTAGGGTAGAAATTTATTTTACGAGTCAAACAGCTTCGGAAGGGTATGCATATTGCGTATATTGAATATATCTCGTAGTTAAAAATTTTCTGTAAATGGATAAAAGTCCGTAGTTTCGGACCTTATGAGAATAAATACGGCGATGGATTGAAAGAGAAATTTAATCCTTCATTCGTTGCAAAAATGCATCTAGTGTATTTATTACAATATTTAGTAGAAGGAACTAATTTTTATTTAGCCTCTATTTAATTGTGTTTCTAAACATTGAAGAATGGGCTAAAACCCGCGTGAAAATCATTTTTATAAACGTTGGTAAGTAAATAATCGCGTATTGATCTCGTTTGTACATAATATGAAATTTACCGTTGAAATAACTTCTGGTTGCTGAAGAATTCCTGCATGTGTTTAAATGAAATTTGCATCGAATATTTTTTCTGCGTTAAACGTTCCTCCATTCCAGGTCAATTGTATTAAAATTCAATTCTCAATTTTAATTGAGTTTTGTAAAATTGTTTCCTCATTTTTTTCTTTAAACTTTCTTTTGATCATCATTATATTATTTCTTGATTAATGAGACTAGAGTCTCTGTTATTGAATTGGGACTATGTGAAATTTTTCGTCAAATTCTGATGGTAAAGTTTGTTAATATTAACGTATTTAGTTATTAAGTTAGTTATTAGGATTTAGAGTGATACAAACCAAATGTATTACTAAACTATGACAATGTGATCGTTCTTCGATATGAGATGATAATGAATTAAATTATTTAAATGCTTGTTACATATTCATAATCCTCTACATATTCGATGATAATTTAGATAATTAATAACAATCTACCACTAATTTAATATGCGCTGAATCGACAAGTAACTTCCCTTTCCTATGAAAATTTCTAAATCAAACTTACCGTATTATTAAACTATTCTGATCTAAATGAAAATTCTTTATATCAATACACTATTCTTATATTAATAAATTCTTTATATCACGTTATATTTACAATTCATTGATTACTTAAACTTTACTAACAACATTAATTTAATTATACAAGATGGTCTTCGATACTTTACACTTATAATTTTTATATAGTGTTTCTTGTTAGTCCAGGATACATAATAATCTTAATCTGTTTAATTTGAAAACAATATTCTATGTGGTTGTAATGTGAAACACAATCCGATTTGGATCATCGATACTCGATTTAATAACTATATGCTATACGAAATTAATGGCGAGCCTCTGAAGATAATTCTATTTCGATGGTAGGTGTTACATAACTCTCACCACCGCTCTTCACTTGCATCGTGGTGGTAGTCCCAAGGGACCGGCTGGTACCGGAAAAACCGAGACCGTGAAGGATCTAGGAAAAGCGCTGGGATTCAATGTGATCGTGCAAAACTGCTCCGAAGGGCTCGATTACAAAAGCATGGGCAGGTTGTTCTCTGGATTGGCGCAGACCGGTGCATGGGGTTGCTTCGATGAATTTAACCGGTAAATGAGAAAGACTGTCCAGTTTCTTTGCGTTAATTTACGATATGTTCCTCTTTTATTATTTTTTCTCTGCAAATACAGAATTAATTTTTAAAAATTTTAAAATACAGATATACATGTACATATTATTATTTTGTTTATTATTTATTTTTTTGTGTTGATATTTTTTTATAAAATTAATGTACAAATTTAAAAATACATTTTAAGATTACGCGAATATCTTTCAATGATATTTGAAATAGATGAAATAAATAAATGAAATGAATTACTTGAATAACGTTCTCATTTGCAGTCACTAATCTTGACGATGAGTGAGAACATTTGAACTAATCTTAATAAACAAAATTTTTTAAATTCTTCGCAAAAGGGAAATAATCTTAATTCAAGGCTATCAAATTTGTAAATTTAAGAAACAATCTCCTCAAAAATTCGAAGATTGAGCTCAGAGATTAAAGATGTCTTGCAGAAAATTTCAGTGTTGTTCTATAGCAATTCTGAAACAAAGAAATTTCCTTCAAAAGGCAAACGTGGATGAAAAATATTCTCAAAGTTATTTAAAATAATAATTCAGCGGTGAATGTCGAATTTTTTCTTTTTTTTTTTCTTTTTTGCACAATAGTATAAACGTCGAGGTGTTATCGGTGGTGGCGCAGCAGATACTGTCGATTCTCACCGCGATCTCACAGAGGCTCACCAGATTCGTATTCGAGGGCACTGAAACATTGCTGGTGCACACCTGCGGCATCTTCATCACGATGAATCCGGGTTACGCGGGTCGCACCGAACTTCCCGATAATCTGAAATCCATGTTCAGGCCAATCTCGATGATGGTGCCAGACAGCGGCATGATCGCCGAGATCAATTTGTTCTGCGAGGGATTCGAACAGACGCGAATGCTCGCCAGAAAGGTTCATAGAATCCTTCTCGTGAATTATGTCCCCTTGTGAGAATCGTAGTCGTCCATTTTCTCCTCTTTTCTACTTTTTCTTTCGTTCCGATAGGTTTTCACGTTGTACACGTTGGCTCAGCAACAGTTAAGCAAGCAGTGTCATTATGACTTTGGATTGAGGGGAATAGTGACTCTGACGAGGTACGCAGGGAGGAAGAAGAGACTTTTTCCGAAACTTCCGGACGAGGAAGTGAGTTATGCTTGCTGCAAATGTTGTGTTTTAACGAATAATATATATAAAATTCAAATATAATGTAGCTTCGATATATTAGATTCTGTAGAAACTTGACGTTGAATTTGGTACAATTGAAAGAAAATTATTATATCATAAATTTCTGAGAAATGATATTTAAGTTGTAATGTTGAAAGAAACATTGTGCCCAGTTCAAGGAGGAGAACGTAATTGATTTTATTCTACAATAGAACACTCTGTTGTATATGTTACATGAAACATTCTGAAGCTTCATTAACACATACATCCTCAGATTCTCTCATCACAAATATATTGTACATATTATTGTTTATAACTATATTATATTGTTTTATTTTATTTATTTAATTTATTTTATTACATTTTCATTTTATTTATTCAATTTATGTTGTTATATTTTCATTTAATTTATTTAATTTATTTTATTATATTTTCACTTTATTTATTCAATTTATGTTGTTATATTTTCATTTAATTTATTTAATTTATTTTATCATATTTTCAGTTTATTTTCACAAACTATGTACAGAATACGTTCACAAAATGTATCTACAGATGTAGACAACTTTCGTGACCTTGTGCATACATTTCAACTTTCGATATATTTTATTTCTTATTAGCCTAACTCTTTCCTATCTCCATTCGAGCCCCCTTTGCGTCAACAAAACCACCCAAAAAATATTCAATTTTCCATCGCCCGAACCCTCCGTTGTTTTACGCAACAGTCAATCCTCCCCTCTGATCCCTTTACTTGGCCATTTTTCCCTCGGTTACCATCTTGTTTATACTCGTCCCTCTAAACCAGTTTCTACTCTCTGTCACCACAAGCCGTCTAGTCCCCGAGATAGCTTCGAGGCTTTCGCGACTATGTTTATCCGGTCGCTTTACCACGATCGATGTGGCGGGATGGTTCGATCGATGTATTAGATCGCGATCGGTAAAACTGGCGAATGATGGAACTCTATGAGATGAAACGCACGTAGGTGATCATCCTCGCCATGAAGGATATGAACATCGCTAAACTCACCTCGGACGACTTGCCGTTGTTCCTCGGTATCACCAGCGATCTTTTCCCAGACGTGGAAGTACCGGCGATCGATTACGACGAAATTATCGCTTACATAACCAAGGAGGTCATCAAACTAGAGCTCCAGGTAATCTTGAATGTCACGACTTTTGCAAAAATGCAGAAATGGGGAAGAACGGATAACGGCTTTTCCTGGCGTATGCATTTTAATAAAAAGCTTTTCCCAATCGGGGGAACGTTGCGTTTATCAAAATGGTAATTTTTAACAATTGCATATTGATTCTTTTGGACCGTTGATTCTTGAGAACGATTAGAATTAATTGACTTTCTGTCAATTTAAGAGCACTTGTCTTGCCTATAGTTTGAAAACTGAACAAGCCGAGGATAATGAACGTCATAAATTATAAAACTGTTCTATAAAGTTTGACGCTTAGATCTGAGCCGCTTATTTGCAAAATCGATCAACTTCCCTGGACGAGAAATCGATGAAATAGTATACGTTCCTTTGAAAATTTAAATTTGAATATATATTGCAGTGTATATTATTGTAATTTCTATCCAACGACATACAAAATAAGTTGTCGAAATAAATCGTACGTCCACGTTAGCTTCTGAAATAAATTATCAATGCGAAAATTAATATATAAATTATTATTCTGGTGAGAAAAAGCAATTTTCTAGAAACAGCAAGTACTAGGAATTTGTTCTACTTATCCATTTAATTTACGTGTATTTTGTTTTATATATTAATAAAATATGAGACTCAATTTTTACATCATAGGTATATAATGTCAATCATTCCTTACCATTAATTTACTGTTGAAAGAAATGTAGATTAAAACTAGCAAAATGGTCAAAATGACCAATTTAGAAATTTCGTTAGACATTTTACAGATACGGTACACTTTAAAAAATTTAGAAACGTATGTATATGTCTAAAAATTTAAACGATTTTTCGTGAAATGTATAAATAGAAGCTTCTATCGTGCTCCTATCTTTTTTTTTTCACTTTAATATCTCAGAGAGATTTAATATCTCGGAGATTTTACACCTTCGTCGTAGTTCTAGCGTCGAGAAAAAATTAGTCAACTCACTCGCCAACCACGAGGCTCATGCATTTCGCGCCAAAGATTCGATAGACCTTTAATTGGACTGTCGAAGCAAGCCAAAATCAATTGGAATTTCAATTCGATCCGAATTTCAGTCGATCGCCTTCAGACGCCATTAACGTTGCAATCTAGGGGAGGGCGGACGGGTATAGGGAGGCTGCGTGAACTTCCGGCAAGTGCGCCAGTTTACTCAGCTAACATTGTTTACAGCCTATTCCCCTGATACTGACGAAAGTTATCGAACTGTACGAGACGATGAATTCGAGGCACTCGACGATGATAGTGGGCGAGTCGAACACAGCGAAGACGGTTACATGGACTGTGTTGCAGCAGACGATGACGAGCATGAAGAACGACAAGAAACCGGGATACACCGCGGTTCACGTCTATCCTATTAATCCGAAGGCGTTGAGCCTCGCCGAACTTTACGGCGAGTACAATCTTGCCACTGGCGAATGGCACGACGGCGTGATATCGTCGATCATGCGAAAAACCTGTTCCGGTGAGAACACCGTGTCTCGTCAATATTTTTCGGCCAAGCTTTATATAAGTCGCGGCGAACTGGACAAAGTCGACAGATTCTCGTTACTTTTGACAGACGATAGCCCTGACACGAAGTGGATCCTCTTTGACGGGCCAGTGGACGTTGACTGGATCGAGAACATGAACAGCGTAATGGACGACAACAAGGTACGCTTTCGGGAAAGCTCGACTTTTCCCCAGGAAATTCCGGGGACTTGCACGGATGATATCCCTTTTGGTTATTTATTCTTTAATGGACGACTTGCAATCTCCCTGAGAAGCATTCGTACACGTAAACTCGGCAAGAAATCGTCGACACTTTAAACGGTTGTAACTTTGCAGGGAAAAAATCGTACGGCAGGTTCTAAAGGGAGATTTCAATATCGTGGTGGATTTAATTATGAGAAAAAAAATCTTTCAGTGTCCGCAAAGACGAGTTTTTGTTTGCAAAATTTCTTCACTCGTCCCGTTCTTTTTTTAAATTTCGTAGAAACGACTTTGAAAGGAACGAAATCTTAATTTTCCTTCGCAAAGAAGAGAATTAGTTCACTTTTCATTGAGTGTACGAATATTTTCTGGAACAACAGTATGTTCTAAAAAAAAAAAAGGAATTATAAGAATAAGAAACATTTGATCGATATAAAAAGCAGTTTTTTTTTATATAAGATTAATTTTTCTTAGTTACAAGCATTGAACATTTAATTAATTCGATGCATAGAACTCGTTCTTGAAATCTTAATCTCCTATTTCTAAATACGCTGCATTCAAAGATTCGTAAATTTTAAATCTACAGTCCGTTTCACTAAATGTTTATTTTCAGGCAGAATTTCCAGGTTTAGAGATCTATTCTCTCTTCTGATTTCTTTTTAATATTTAATAAGCTCACTAATATTTTCATAATATTATTCATAATTTCGAAAATATAATTAAAGAAATAGAAATTTGGTAGAAAATAGAATTTCATACATTAAATGTTATAGAAAGCACAGTTTGGATACTTGAGGTGTTTTCTCATATCACGTGCATTCCGTGGAATTTTATTATGTGAAAATCTCTTTGAAATGCGTAAAAATCTGTTGTCCAGAATTTCGCTCAAGATATCGATGTGTAATTTCCTCTCATAGGTTTTGACTCTCATAAATAACGATCGAATTACCATGCCGAAGCAAGTGTTGCTGCTGTTCGAGGTCCAAGATCTCGCTGCCGCCTCTCCGGCGACAGTTTCGCGGGCGGGGATGGTGTACAACGATTACAAAGACCTTGGTTGGAGGCCTTACCTACGAAGCTGGCTGCAGAAGGTCCAAGGAAAGCCAGAATTCGTAGAGGAAGTACGCGCGAGCTTGCTACAATCTTCGATACGGAGACGCGAAATTGATATTACATTATCGAAATAATACAGATGAGAAAATTGTTCAACGCGCACGTGGACGCCACCTTGGAATTCAAACGACGAAAATGCGAGGATCTCGTCCCAGTTCCCGAATTAAACGCCGTTCAATCGCTGTGCAAGCTTCTGGAAGTGCTTGCCACTCCTGAGAATGGGGTTCAGTTCACGGGCGATGTAGACATGTTCGCCAATATTTGCCGAATATGGTTCTTCTTCTGGTATAAGTCAAAGAAAATATCTAGCATGTCCGAAAAACATTTCTGGATCTTTGGATTCGGTTTTATAGTTTACCATTCTTCGTTAGTTTGATATGGTCTATTTGCGCGTCGGTCAACGAAGAGAGCAGATACAAGATGGACAATTTCATACGAGAGATAGAGGGCACGTTTCCGATACGAGACACTGTGTACGAATACTTCGTGGACTCTCGAATACGATCGTTCGTTTCCTGGGAAGAACGACTGCCACCAGTATGGAAGATCCCGCCAAAGTATCTTTAAACAATCTCTATTTTATTGATTTTGACCGAGAGTCTCGAGATATTTTCTGTTTTTTTTTTTTTCCAAAAATTCAGCATTTAAAGCTAAACCTCAATATAAAATGTTAATAAATAGTTTTAAATTTTTTAATAATGTGAAGTTAAAATAATTAAATAATTTAAGGTGAATTAAATATTTAATGATATTTAATAATCAAATAATTTAATGTAAATTGAATAATAGATTGAATCTTCCAACTCTTGAAGCAAGTATAATAACAATCCTAAGACTCTCCAACATAGATAGTATAAATTTCTGTTTCTACTACTGTCTCTTATTTTTCTAAAAAAAAAAAAGAAATTAAACTCGGCATCTAATGCAACAGTTGGACTGAAATGAAATAAATAGAAAATAATTAAACAACAGGACACCTTTCTACAAGATAGTCGTGCCAACCGTAGACACAGTCCGTTACGAGTACATCGTGAGCTCGTTACTAAATAACAGATTCCCAGTCCTTTTACTGGGTCCAGTAGGCACAGGAAAGACGTCGGTGCTCCAATCGGTGCTAAACTCTCTAGACAAGGAGAAGTACAGCGTGTTGACCCTGAACATGTCCGCGCTGACCACCTCGAAGAATGTACAAGTGAGCTCGACACTTCCTACTCGTTGAGGAATGCAAACGAAACATTTGCATCGGGGCAAGTTGACGAGGTTTGTTTTAGGACATGATCGAGAGTAGGCTCGAGAAACGCACCAAGGGTGTGTACATCCCCGCAGGCGGCAAAATCCTGATCGCGTTCATGGACGACTTCAATATGCCTATGAAAGAGACATACGGATCGCAGCCGCCATTGGAATTGATTCGACAATGGATAGGATATGGTTTCTGGTGTTATTTCAGTCGTTTTATAAATCTATCATGGATGTTTATGCATTATAGTTTCTGGATATATTTATTGGAATTTTGGTATGTGTGTCGATTTCAGACAGCGAAGCTGTATTGATCAACATTGATTCATTAAATTTTATGCTTTAAAAGGCAGGTTTAAATAAAATTATAACAATTTAAATTTAAATGTGGAATATTTTATTATTATTTATTTAAGTATTTAACGACTGCAAGGGATCAAAGTAGACTATTTTCCAAATCTCCACCCATCTCTCGTTCATAAACATCCACGCACAGTCTGTTAATGATATTTCGCGCGTATTATATTTCTTGTTTGACGAATGCGTCAAGGTACGATCGGGAGAAGCAGACGCAGAAGTTTATACAGAAATTGCAATTACTGGCGGCCATGGGTCCCCCGGGAGGTGGCCGAAACGTCATTACAAATCGTTTACTGACGAAGTTCAACGTAATTAATATGACGTTCCCCGTAGAGAAGCAAATCATCAGGATATACGGATCGATGTTGGATCAACATTTTGGTAACTTCCACGCCGAAGTGAAGGGGATATGTTAGTACAACATATTGGAATACATTTAGAAAATAAAACGTCAGAAATTGTACAATTTTCTGAAACATTTGAAAATAACAAGAACATTCTAAATAAGAGGATTAAATAAGAATTTGTTTGTTCTTTTTTCAACCAGCCAACGAAATAACGCTTGCCAGCATCGATTTGTACAACAAAGTGATCAACAAGATGCTGCCTACGCCAGCGAAAATGCACTATCTGTTCAATCTAAGGGACATATCGAAGGTAGGGGCGTTTCTATGGAACCTATATTTTCTCGGTGACTCAATCTCCAATATTTTTACCAAACAGGTTTTCCAAGGTCTGCTACGAAGTCACAAGGACTACCAATTTTCCAGGCAAACCTTCCTTCGTCTATGGGTGCACGAAGTGTTCAGAGTCTTCTCCGATCGATTGGTCGACGAAAAGTAAGCGAATCTGACAAAAAAAAAAAAGAAGAGAAAAAAGAAAAAACGGATCCGTTGGGAAACGTGACGCGTTCAAAAACGCGAAATTCGTTTCACAGGGACAGGGAATGGTTTGTAGATCAAATTGGCGAACAACTTGGGAAACACTTTGAACTGACCTTTCATAATGTCTGTCCTGAGAAACGGTGTCCCTTATTTGGTAAGTATGAATCGACAAGTATTAAGTTTGGTAATTATGAATCGACAGTGTAACGAACAGTTGTTTTGTTACAATAATTGCAAATGTGTTCTTTTCTTCAAATTTCGTGAAATTGTAAAATCTAAAGAAAGTCGAGATATATATATAAAGCGAATCAAATTAAGAAGTAGAATGCAAATTTGATTGAAAACAAATTATTGCAGATGAAATGTTGCGTATAAAAATGTAAATTTTACAAAATATAACATACAAGAAGCGAATCTGTATTTCACAACCAAATTAAGAAATAGAATTTCATCGAAAACAAACAAATTGTTGCAAATGAAATGTCGCGTCAACAGCAGAATGTTGTCCCTTAATGGGTTGAAAAGAAGGAATCCAGCCCACCATTTAACCCTAGCTCCGCGTAATCCAGGTCTAACTCGCGCTAAACCTGAGTCAGTTTATTCGAATCTAATCCACGACACTCGCAGGTAGTTTCATGAACGCTTGGGACGTATACGAGGACCTCACGAACCTCGCTGCCGTAAGGACTTACATAGAGAATCAAATGGACGAGTATAACGCTTTTACCGGTGTCGTTCGTATGAATTTAATTCTTTTCCGTGACGCGATTGAGCACATCTGTCGTATAGTTCGCGTGATTTCACAGGTTAGTACCTTCGACTTAATTATTATCATTGATATTTATTGAATGGATTCGAATTTATTTGGAGCTTATACTATCCATTCAATTTTATTTATTAATCATTATTATACACGGTATAATAAGTCTAAGGAGGAAATCGAATAATTTCACACGCAGTGTATTTGATAGGTTATTCTGAATAAGAATAAGAAAGGTCATTCGCTTTTTCATTTATTTCAAAGAATACGTTCCAATTGAAAAATCCTTTAATCTATACGAATGAAAGAAGAATGAAAAAAAATTACATTTTTGCGTCCAATTAAAAAATTTATTGTTTAAAATAAGGGAAAAGCAAGCGAACGAAAATTTAAGAATGACCTACTAAACTTATTTGATTTCCACCACTCTGTATAACAACGCATGAAGAGAAACGAGATTTGCTAATTAATCTATAGTTTATCAAGACTTCCTTTGACAGTCAACAACAAAATTCACAAAATAGAAGATAACGTCGAATATTCCTCCAACAGCCTCGTGGTAACATGCTGCTGATAGGAATCGGCGGAAGTGGGAGGCAATCTTTGTCCCGAATCGCGAGCTACATGTGCGAGCTGACAACCTTCCAGATCACTGTGACGAAGCATTACAAGCTAGGCGAGTTCCGCGAAGATCTGAAGATCCTGTATACGAAAACAGGCGTGAACGACAAACCGACCACGTTCCTCTTCAACGACACGCAAGTGGTCGAGGAGCAATTTCTCGAAATAGTGAACAGCATGCTCAGCACGGGGGAGGTGGTGAATCTCTACAAGAGCGACGAATTGGAAGAGGTACGTCTCCACCCTCTCCACCGCTTCCAAATTCCATCCAATTCAAATAGCAACATCCACTAGCGGCACATTTCCCAGTAGCGGGAGCTCTCACGATTGAAAATGTAAAACGTATCGAAAGTATGCTTGTGCATACATAAATTCTGCCCTGTCCCCATGCACACACAGATTAAAAAGAAACTGACGAAGGAAGCGGCGCGCATTGGACGAATACCAACGACAGAGGCGATCTACTCGCTGTTGATCGAGCGGGCGCGTGCCAATATGCACTTGGTGGTGTGCATGAGCCCGATCGGCGACGCGTTCAGGAACAGATTACGCCAGTACCCGAGCCTGATCAACTGCACGACCATCGATTGGTTCTTGGAATGGCCGAGGGAAGCTCTCCTCGAAGTTGGCAACAAGTTCCTCATGAATCTCAATCTGACGCTCACTATCACCGGCGAAAATAAAGCGGTTGGTCTTCGGCTGCGTCTTCTACACCGCCCCTTTCCGGCCGATCGATTCCATTTGATTCCGATTTCTCCCGGAACCGGGACACCCCGTTCTCTTTACAGGGACGAAGAGAGAGAGAGAGAGAGAGAGAGACCTCTGGAACCGCATCCCACGTCCTCTCTATTTCGTGGAATCCGATTATTTTCCTCTCAGCGGCTCGCTCTCGACCTCCCCGCCCCCTCGCGTCTGGCGAGCTTCCTCCCGGAATGCAATCGTCCGAGCGTTTCCGGCAACCAGGCGCTTAATATTTTCAAATTTGCCTCGACCGCGTATCCTTCGAATCTTCCGCCTTTTGCACTATCGGCGACATCGGCAGTTTCCTTTGCTCTTTATTTTTATCTTTCGTTTCAGTTCGCCTGCCTCCTTCGAGTCAGAATATTTCGGAAAATTATTCGTGCGACTATTTTCAAGCGTATTCTTGATTTTTCTTTAAATTTTTCTTAAAATCATATAACATATGACGATGACAAGATTCTCAGACTCTTGCTATTTCATTGGCGGTCTTTTCTAAAAGTTGTTTAGTCATTTTCAAAGTGTCGTGCAAATTTACGCTAACACACGGAAATCTCAGATTTCTTTCGTTATTTTTTTATTCCTATTGTTATTTTCAGTTAGTCATTTTAATTTTTAATTTCTACCTTCTTTAAATTAGAAAGTTATTTGTATATATAAAAGTAGTAGGTATTTTCGAATTCTTCCTCGAAAGAATCCATCATACCTCTCTTGCTATTTGTTTTTTCAGTTCGTTTGCTTGATAATCTGTCCTAAAAATTATTTCTTAACGCGGATGAAAATGGCGGATATTTTGAAATTTACCTCAACCGCGTATCTTTCGTCTACACACGAAAATCCCAAATCTCTCTTGTTCTTTATTTCTATTAATAATTTCCGTCCTTATTCATGCGTTTCGAAAATGATCTGCACAATTATTCTCGAGTATTTGAGTGAAAATTCAGCGGTGAAATTTCGAAAGAACGAAATGCTACGTAGGAGCCCCGACAGTCGGCGACAGCGTTTCCTTTGCCACCGCTTCAGGACCGAATGCGAGATGGAATTGCGGCGACCTTCTCTCTGATCCATGAGACTGTGTCACAGTTTTCCAACAGGATGGCCGCGGAGATGAAGCGCTACAATTACGTGACACCAGTGAACTTCCTCGAACTGGTTGCCGGATATAAAACGTGAGTATCCGCTAAAGGAGCCAACGAAAATCCCTTTAACAAGGGACTTTCTTTGAAAAATTCACGAACCTTCTTGCGAGGCAACCTGCAATTTGCTCCCCCGGTTGTGTGAAGTCTTCGGGATATTCATTTCACAATTAGACGCAGATATTCTTCTCGTCGTTGCATCGAAGATATCTTTCAAAAAAAAAAAAAAAGAAAAAACGTTCTATAGATTTTATTACTCGAAATATTTTCACTTCTATCTTTTGTTTTAAAGAAGACGCGGTTTTCAAAGATGATCATATGAAACTTGCAAACAGTTCTAAGACAAGGTAAACGATACGTCAGTTGGTTGGTCCGCCGCTTTCAGAATGCTGGCGGAGAAGAGAGAGGATTTGGCGAGCCAGGCGAACAAACTTCGCAACGGTCTCTCGAAGATCGACGACACCCGCGTTAAAGTGAACGAAATGGCTGCGGAGCTGGAAGTCACACAGCAGCAGGTTCATAAATCTACCAGGGAATGCGAAGAGTTTCTGGTAACGATAGGTACGTGTCATCCTCTCAACGCTGGTGTCATTAAGTGCAATTAGATCGATTCGAGCGAACTTGACCCACGTAGTAACTTATCCGTGACTTATCCCTCTTCTATAAAGTGGTAAAATTGATATTAATAGAATGGCAGAAGAGATTGAGATGGAAATGAATTTTTAAATACAATTAAATTAATCGCCTTAGTTGTTGTCTCTTTTTGTGTTAATTTTCTTATAAATTATTTTGTAACACAGAGGCGAAGCTTTGGGACATTAATTGTTCGATAATAAATTATAATGTCGAAGTTGCAGATAATATTCGTTTGATAGGCAATACATTGTCTTATAATTATTACATCAGAATGTGTGTGTTCGATGTTTCAATGTCTTTTCAAAGATCCACGTGGGATTGATTTTTGTAACAAGTGGAAATCCAAACTAAATTATTATACAATTAGAAAGCTATGATATTCGATACGTAATTGAACACCTTGTGCGAATTACACGTAATTATACGCATTTATACGTAATTGAAATAGAAATTTACTCTAATGTACATATGTATTAAGTTACAAGTTTATAATATATAATATCAGCATATACAAATGATAAATTAATTATTTATAAATTTATAACTGTAAATAAATTGTGGACAACTGCCAAAAATAAACGTTTTTATTTTTATTGTTTCAAAACGACATGTTTATAAATAGCGCGTAAGTTCTAAAAGAATTTCCCTGTATGAAATTGCTAGTTCCATTAAATTTCTGTGACTCTCATATATCCCACATTCCTACAAACATAATACAATCTTTCTCATTTACGTTTAATTCTCAATGTTTCTTTCGCTCGAAAAAAAAGAATTCCACGTGGTCCGAAAATTAGAAACAAATACCTGGAACGTACCTAAAACTGTAAAATTACTCTCCACGCTAATTTTATACGGTATACTTCACAGTGAATCAAAGACGCGACGCGGATGAGACGCAAAGGACAGTGGCGGCGCGATCGCAGCGGATCGCGGAGGAACAAAAGGAGTGCAAGAAGCTCGAAGAAATCGCCCGAGCTGATCTCGCAACTGTTGAACCGGCTCTGAACGAGGCGATGAAGGTACGTTTCCTAACATTAATTCTTCCATCGTCTCCGGTTCGTAATATCGTTCCAGTTCGTTTGCGATTCGTTTGGGTGATCAAGCGGCGCGCCACTTCGCCGTGAATCGAGAACGTTGCCCCGGCTCGAATATCCGATAAAACGGTGGGGAATTCGAAGCCCGGTGTGTGTACATACGTCTTTATTATTTGCAGCCGACCCGTTTCGACTTCCCTCCGTCTCGTGCTCGACGACCCGCTCGGTTCCTTCAACTTCGCGTTTTATGCACCGCCGTCCGAAAAAGTTTCTGGCCAAAGTTCGCCGGTACGTTTTATGGACGACAGTAACACCGGACTTGTTACATAAATTCGTTTCGCGGACTGCTTTGTTAAGAAAAATCCAGGAGGAAATATGGTCGCGACCAGGGAGCGTTCGCTTTTTTCGTTTCGATCGATCATTCATTGTAACCCGGATAAAATATTCTTGTAATTAATTAGATGAAGAGGTAGAGAGCTGAGCCCGAAATAGATTAGAAGTGGGATTTTTAAAAATATAGCAATGGTAATAAAAAGTTAGTTTACGTCGTAGTTAGAACGCGTGATTGGAGTCAGACGATGATTTTGTAAAATACTGTTTATTGGTATACGAGTAATTAATTATTCAAATATTTGGCGGTACAGATTTGCGATATTGTACTGTGTATACTCGTATAAATATTTCTGTACATTTCCATATTCGTTTTGAAATTTTATCAATTTTCATTTCGTTGTAATAATAATAATAAAAAATTCGACGCAAGTCCCACGGCAAGTATCGCATTATTTCGAAACTGAAAGAACTAAATGCAACATTATTAATTAATAATCGTGTTATAAAATACACACGCGACTGAAAAATCTACGATTATTTTTAAATTTCAATATAAATTTCCATCTAAATGACTTTGAATTTAATATAAATTTACATTACGCGACTTAAAATTATTATTATTATTATTAATTTATTATACAAATTTACATTTAAACGACAGACGCTGATTATCGAGAACAAAAAGCCTCCCGGAAAACTTCCGGGAACCTTTGACCGGCAGTGTGCATAATATATTCGTAAACACAGTTTATATAAACGTTCGAACAATTTCATGAGCTACCGTAGCAAGAAAAAATCGTCGATCGTCCCCGTTCCGAATCCGTTATCACGAGTACGTAGAAAATCTCCCTCCGGAATCGCGTTCATCCATATGTATGGTGGAATTTATCGGGTACGAAACTGGCTCGCCCTATCTCGCCCTATCAATTGTTATCCGTATCGCCAGGCCCTGGACGCGCTGAGCAAAAAGGATATCGCGGAGATACGATCGTTCACGCATCCGCCGCCAAGAGTCGAGATGGTAATGGAGGCGGTGATGATCCTGAAAACCTCGGAGCCGACTTGGGCGGAGTCGAAGCGTCAACTCGCCGACGTGAACTTCCTGAACACGGTAGGTGAAAAGAGCGATCCGAGAACTTGGTATTCTCCTCTGCTCTCTGTTTTCAACCAAAATTTCCACCGGATATTTCATGTTGTCCGTGGGCGTGATGAATTTTTCAGCTGCGAGACTTCGACAAGGACAACATCTCTGACAGGACACTTAGACAGATCGGCAAGTACACGTCGCACCCGGAATTCGAGCCGGAGAAAGTGGGCATGGTGTCTGTGGCGGCCAAGTCGCTCTGTATATGGGTCATCGCTATGGAACAGTACGGGAAGCTTTACAGGTCCGTTCCTTAGAGACAAAATTAGTCTGGATAATTTGAACTTTGTAAAAACTTTGTGAAGAAAAAGATAATTCACGCGGTCTCAGTTTGAAATAAGCGAAGTCTCTACTTTGATAGTTGTGAGTTCGTTTTTTCTAAGGGTGATTTTACATCAGCGGATGGGAAAGATCTCGAAAGTTGCAAAAATTCAAACGTCTCTAAAAACAATAAAAACTTTTCGTGACTAGATTATTAGAGCGTTGGAGATTGAAATCTCGTCTTTCCAACGATTTCTTGAAATTTTTTGAAATGTTAGGATTTCAAAAATATTCTAAAAGAAAAATATTGAAAAACTATGGCATAGAAAATTCTTAGGGCTCGTTGCAAAGAGGAGATTTCATTTTTCAAAATGATGGATCACGAAAGCAATTTTTCAATATTGTTGCAAATGTTTGAATTTTTACAATTTTCGAAGAAAGAAACAGTAGAAGTTCTATGCTATAAAATAAAATCAAGTGGATGGTTAAATTTCTTTTATGTAATTATATTTTTATAATTATATAATTATAACAGTTTAAATTATCGACAATTTTTTATCATTATTAGTTGAGTTATGCTATATATATCTACATCTCAAATAAGAATAGAGCAACAATATAGTGTGACTATAGCTGAAAATATTAAGGGAAATTTTCTTTTTTTTTTATAGAGAAATAATTTTCTAAAATTTAATATAGTCTGAACCAATTTTCTGCTACTAAGCTCTATCTTTTTATTTTTCAACTTTGATTTTTGTAGTACACACTTACAGAAAGATTAAAAATAACAGAAGAGCAAATTTCAAAAATTTACTATATTAAGTATAGAAATTAGTTCAATGCCTTTGTATTGAAAGTACAAAATACAAATCGTCACATTTGTAACGCATGATGTAAATTATTAAAGAAACAATATATTCCCGGCTACGTCCCATATATATTCTTTTTCATCTACAGTTAAAAATTTTTCAATGCGTTTAGAAACATATTTAAAAGACATGAAAATTTTTACTCTACAATAAAGAATGACCTAGTAAACAATTTCTTACCAAAATAATCTCAAAAGCTGAATAGTAAATAAAATTTCCATAAAAAAAAAGAAGGTATTGAATTAGTTTCTACGTCCAATGTTTTGAATCAGGCCAAGATCTAGCCATTTATTTTCTTAATTTTGAGTTCGGCGGTACGCAATCGCAAAGAAACTTGGAGGGTTTCTTCCTCTATTCTCGGAGGCAAGTGAAAGAAATTTAGCGGGAAGAGGGCTAATCGTAAGACTTCGCCATTGAAATCGCAGAATCGTTGCGCCGAAGAGGGAAAAATTACAGACCGCGTTGAAATCACTCAAAGAGAAGGAGCGAGCGCTGGAGGAGGCGTTGCAACAGCTACAGAGATTGCAAGAGAGGCTGCAGAAGCTTCAAGAAATGTACGACGCAAAGATGAAAGAGAAAGAAGAATTAATTAAGCTGGTGAGTGACGGAATGATCTTTCTCGATTTGAACCGCCGCCTGGTTCGAAATGAAACTACACGAACGCTTAGTGACCCCGGCCACGTCCCATATACTTCTATTTGCACAAATTTACTCTTTGGTGGAAAGTTTCGTTTGCTCGCTATTTAAAGACTGGAGGATATCATCAGCGTTGCCGTATTTGCACGGGGACTGCATCCAGCGCGAATTTTCAAATTACTTTCCCGTCCTCGCGCGAAATGGTCTCGGATGTTTGTCTTATATATTTGCCGCTCTTTCGCGGTTTGGAATCTTTTTTGATAGCTTGTGGCGTGTAACTTCCGGCTCTGCTGCCGAGTGAAACGTGTATTTGTTTTAATCTTCGTTATTTACTTTGGATCTGATGCTTTGTGTGTGATTTTCTGGTTCTATTACGATTGAATGTTAAGTGGTGAACTTGTAATTTAGTTAATATTTTTATATTAAAGTTAGTTAAGCACTCGATTAATCAAGCTTCCTTCCTCTGTAGCAATTTAACTTTTTCCTTTCGTAACAATTTGATTTATTACTTTCAGAATCGCCTAATATTTTTATACTAAAGTTAATTAAGCACTCGACTAATTAAGCTTCCTTCTTCTGTAGCAATTTAACTTTTTTTGTTCTGTAACAATTTAATTTACTACTTTCAGAATCACTTAATATTTTTATACTGAAGTTAGTTAGTTTATAATATTTTGTAAGCATCAATTGAGCTTCCATTTGTCATAATTTCATCTATTTCTTTCAAACTCATCATGGTACTTTTGTCCTTTCCTCGACTGTCAAGATTAAAGCTTCATCCGTTGTATTCCATATTTTTAATTCGGTTTCATAATTCAATTCTACCTGCATAAAATTTCCACTCTAAATATATTCACCGGCGAAATAATCTCATGAATCTACCCCCAGCCAGAAGTTCGGCGTTACAAGCCGAATCGATAAGGTGTACGCGAACGATTCACCCGATCTGGTGGTCTTATTTCGCGAACGAGCCAGCGACTAAATTTCAACTATGCTGACTCGATTCTACTTTCAGTTCCGCGTGTTTTCAGGCGGAACTATTGAAGCTGAAACTGGAGCGGGCCGCGATGCTGGTCGACGGCCTCTCAGACGAGCGAATTCGATGGGAGAACACGGTCGGTTCGCTCGGCGAGTTCTTCGACTGGCTGCCAGGTGATTGCCTAATATCCACCGCCTTTGTGTCCTATTTGGGCCCGTTCGTATCCAATTATAGAGAGGAGCTGATAAGCATCTGGATGAAGGAGGTGAATTAACGAGATTCGATCCTTTTTTGCCGATGACAATTGTCGTAATTCGCGAGTGTTGCCAAACTTTCTCGTTCGTTTAAATTCAATTACAGATGATTTCATGATGTGGTCAGCATAACTTTTCATAGCTCGTATTTTTTTTTTTTTTTTTTTACTAACGATAAGTTAATTCAAGATGTGTCTTTGTTCTTCTACTGATAGCAGTGCTTTACATTGTCCATTTACATTATTCTTCTGAGTCTATGACCATTTTTTGGAAAAGTAGCTAAAAATTTATGGTAGTAGAAATTTAACAAAGTTCTAATTGACATTTTTAATTCTAGGAGAATAATTTTGGACAATAGACAATTTTAATCTAGATAAATCTAAATAGACAATTTTAATCTAGGTAAATCTAGATTATCCCATTTTTAATCTAAATAAAGGCAGAGTTACATCGTTTTGGGAGATAACACGAAAAGTATATATGATGTAGATTAAATTGGAATAGTTGATGTACAATCACGACGACTTTGTTTAAATTCTCATTCTCTGTTCGTTTATTTACATCAGATTGTGCAAATTTCTCTACGAAACGATAAGAAATCGAAATCCTTAATTTTCAATGGTACCTACAACAAATTCAAAGGTGCAAGAAAAAGAAATTCCAACGTCACCCCAGCTGGACGTAAAAGAATTTCTAGCTGACCCTGCGGTCATCAGGGACTGGAACATGCAGGGATTGCCATCCGACGATTTCAGTACTGAAAACGGTATCATCGTGACCAGAGGGACCAGATGGCCACTAGTAATCGATCCTCAATGCCAAGCAGTGAAATGGATCAAAAATATGAAAGCCAAAGACGTATGCAATCTAATCTGACAAAGAAATAATATGTAACATAAATATATAACCTCAGTTATACGAATAAGAAATAATATAAAGGAATCTTAATTGCACGTTGAATTGGCAAAGAATCTTACTCAAAAGAAAGCATCTGTCTCTTAAATCTTTCAACTTAATTTCAGAACTTAAAAGTGATCGATTTTGGTCAACCAGACTTCGTCAGAGTATTAGAAAACGCGATCCAATATGGTAAACCAGTTCTACTAGAAAATATCGGTGAAGTGATCGATCCAATACTGAATCCCATTCTTGAACGAGCTTTAGTAAAAATTGGTACGTACAGTTATTAAGAAACTAATTATTGAATTACGATTTAGATAAATTGATATAAAATTATTTGTAACATTGATTAAAGCTGTATACTAAATACAAATATAAAGCTATTGCCATTTTTTTTTTCTTGCATGTCATTACAAGAGATTTAAAAGTACAAAATACACGTAAACTGTAAAAATATGTAAGACATCAAAAGCACTAATTCCAATATTCTAGCATCCTAATATTCAGAGATTTAGAGAGTAAAATAAATATTAAATTTAAAATGTTAATTTAAAAATTCTCGTATTTAATTATTTATCTACATTAATATAATATTTCTCTCTCTCTCTCTCTAATTTAATATATAATATGTATTAAATATTGAATTTTATATTAATATAGACAAATACATAATATATTAAATATATAATGTAATATATTAATATAATAAATTATTCATATAATTAAATGTTTATACTGTAACACATTATAAATTATAATTTAAACACATAGATATTTGTTACTTAATATCTAAGATTTTTAATTTATATGGTTTACTCTCTGAACAATCTGTCTGCCTATTTATACTCTATTCTTTTAATTACGTTCACAAAAGTGTACAACTGCCCAAAGTTCATTAATAACAATTTCCATATTATTATAGTTAGAATGTTAGCATTTAATCATCAAAAATTACTACGTATTACATTCTAAAAAAAAAAAAAAAAAAAAATCAGAGAGAGTTGAAAAAGGTGACTAAACGTCGTTGCCACCCTAATCATATTCCAGTGATCGAAACGCGTGAACTTTCCATTCCCCGCGGTATTATCAGTCTCCAGCTACAGTACGTGTTCTTTGATTGCGTAGAGAACCAGCTGATGATCAAGTTCAACGAAAAGATGATCAGCTACCACGACAAGTTCCGGCTGTTCATCACGACGAAACTCGCGAACCCCCATTACGCCCCGGAGATATCCACTAAAACGACGTTATGCAACTTCGCCATTAAGGAACAGGGTAACTAATTGTCTTATCGTGCGTCGGTGGGAAAAGGGTGGACGATAGAGAGCGAAAGGGATGGCCGCTGTGAGCGGGAGAGGTGAAAGAGAGTCGGGCTAGGATCGAGAGGACGTTAGAGAGAAAGAGGCGTACAAGGAGGGACACAAACTCGGGAACCTTATTATCCTGTGCGCAGGACTGGAAGACCAGCTCTTGGGAATCGTGGTCAGAAAAGAGAAGCCGCAGCTCGAAGAACAGAAGGACAATCTGGTCTTCACGATCGCGTCCAATAAACGAACTCTCAAAGAACTCGAGGACAAAATACTCTAGTAAGATATCCTTTGCTTCCTCCGATCTTTTTCCTCTGTAACATGATAATAACACGACCGGAGATAAAGCGCACATAACGCGAGAGTTAACCCCGCGGATGTTCCGAGGTTCAGGGGTCGTGCTGAAGAAACAAATCTTGAGACTTGGTATTGAAATCTATACTGATTTTCAAACTGGATTTAAAATTACATTCTACTGTCAATCTTTGCATGTGGATATATGACACCGTTTAGAAAAAAGTATCCAGAGATACATAGAGTATATAAAGTATATAAAGGCAAACGAAAAAATCTATATTCAAATTTATATTTATGACCTAAGATTATATTCTAGTGACAATCTTTGCACGTGAATGTAGGATACCGTTTTAAAATATCCAGAGATAGTTAAAAGTACCGAAGAAGAAACTTCATCAAAATCTATATTAATGAGTTGAAATTTTATTCTAGTATCGATCTTTAATCTTACCATTTAAAAGTGTTCAGAAATATTTAGAAGTATGCAGAGGAAACCTATATTAAAATCTATACGGACGATTTTAAAAATAATTTTAAATATAAATTTGCGTATGAATATTTTATCAATCTTTGCATATAATACTGTTCGCAAGTGTCCAAGGAGATAGATAAATCGAATTGTAATAATTTTATCCTTCGTAATCCTCGTAATATCGCATATAACGCAATATTACGTCGTGATTGAATTTTAACTACTTTTGCATGATAATTAGCAGCCTCGACATCAACCTGATAATTACAACGCTCGACATTTTTCGAACGTTCAATAAAGTACAAAATACATATTTAACCCCATGGTCGATGAAAAAATTCTCAATAATCGATACCGACCAATAAATTGTTACGTTTTTCTTTCCCCTGTGATCTTTGTATAAAAACTCATACTTATCAGCAATTTGTACAATGTATTTATCGAAAAGTAGACGAAACAGATTTCGCAACTCAGGCAGAAAATTGAGCAGGCGTATGATGTTTATGCGTCTGATGATTTCATACAGCCTACTGAATGTAGCCGGAGACACTTTGCTGGACGATCTGGATTTACTGAGCACGCTGCAATCGTCGAAGACGACGTCGATCTCTATCGAGGAATCATTAATAGTCTCTGAACAAACGGAGAAGGAGATAGATCTCGCCCGAGAGGAATACAGGCCGTGTGCACACCGTGCCGCGATCCTCTTCTTCGTGCTGAACGACATGAGCTTTATCGATCCGATGTACCAATTCGCGCTGGACGCATACATCACCTTGTTTATGCTGTCGATCGAGAAGAGCAGCAGAAGTACAAAGCTCTTCGAAAGGATCGAGAATTTGAACGAGTACCACACTTACGCGTTCTACAAGTACGTGAGTACAAGATGTTGTAAAATACAGTGAAGAGCGCGACTGAAAAATTGTCGATAATTTAAATTGATATAACTTTGTAAAAAAAAAAAAAAAAACCGTTCAAAAAACGATTTACTTGGGCATTATGTGATGAATGGAAGAGTGAGTATAAAAGTATTAACAATTTTTTTTATATCGACTAAATCTACTATGGTCTTGAAGATTAGAATATTTTCTTTGCAACGTTCTCTTAAAATTCGTTCTACGATTCTTTTTTATCATTTTATTGAACTTTGAATTAGGATTAAATGACAAAAATTCAAAAAATCCTAACATCTCGTCATCTGACGACCCTAATATTCCAAGTTCAGTAAAATGATCTGGAAAAAAATGAAAAAAATCATACAACGAGATTTGTTGAAAGGAGTTGTTGGAAAAAGGGAAATTTTCCAAACGATGATAGATTTAATTACGAAAAAATTTTTTGAATGTTTCTGCACACTGTTCAAATTTTTACAATTTTCAAGAAAAAAATATCCTTACTTTACCACCGGCTAAGAACAAACTCACGATTGTAAAAGTACAGGTTTCACATTTTAAAATGAAACCAAACATATCGTTATATGACGCTTCCTTATGAAGTTATATCACTTTAAATTATCAACAATTTTTCATTTTTATCGATGCAGTAATGCTCTTCACAGTATGATAAATATTTGTGAGGTCGATTATAGTCTTAGTATAAAATCCAAATACAAAAATGTCGTTTATAGCTTATTTCTCATATCACAAATAATTTAATTTGATTCTGTAGTAAGATCCACAAACTAGAAAGAATAGATTTCGGTTACTAGATCAGAATGACGAATTACGTATGTAGTATAAAAAAAAAGATTCATTAACTTAAAACAAAAACTGCTTGAAATTCAAATCCAAATTTAAAAGCAAAATCCACGAACTCAAATAAACAGCATAGAATATAAATAATGGATTTTGGCTGTCGTGTCACACTGTATTTCCGACAAATATAAAATATAAAGATGAAGAACATTTTCACAGTTTATTTTCAGCTTAAAACAAGATTGCTTGAAATTTAAATTTAAATTACCTAAAAAAAAAAAAAAAAAACTTCGATACGTACATTTGTACATGAACTCATTTCATCGTTTTGATGTCTAGAATTGACCTGGTATTTTGTGACACGTTATATTCTTTTTACGGTGTGTTATATCGTTAAAAAGGAATACATGTCGAGGCCTCTTCGAACACCACAAGCTGCTCTTTTCCTTTAACATGTGCATGAAAATCCTGGACGCCCAAGAAAAAGTGATTCACAGCGAGTACGCTTTCTTACTTCGCGGCGGGATCGTTTTGGATAGGGAAAATCAGCCAGATAAACCGGTTGCCTGGTTACCCGATGAAACTTGGGATAATATCACGGAGCTGGATAAGCTCGCTGGATTTCACGGGCTCGTTGCTTCTTTCGAGCAATTCCCACGAGATTGGAATAATTGGTATGTTTTCTATAAATCGTGACACCAAAATTTTATTAATAAAAAATCAAGCTGGGAATTCGTGTAATTCATAATTATATTTTCAAGTATAATTCCACAGTTTATTATGGCAGGATTTGGAAGCTAGATGATCAAGACTGAGTATGACGCCAAAAAAAAAATATATATATATATATTTAACTTAATATATATTTGAAACTGAACTTAATTAAACTAAGCTTCTATTACTCACTGTTTATTCAATCCTACATGATTTCATATTGCTTATTCTGTTCCTTTTTCACTCAACATTTTCTCTTAATATGCACATTCGTTTCTCTCTCTCTTTCTCTCTCTCTCTCTCTCTCTCTCTCTCTCTCTTAATATTTTAATATATTATTTTATACGTATTGTGCGCAGCATCATGCAACGCCTGCAAGTTATTTGCGTGTCCGAGCTTAATTTCATAAACTCGACGCGCAATAAATTTCAGCTGCTCCTACGTTATTTTTATGAAATAAAGAAACAACGATATCTACAATGTTACAATGTTACAAATTTAGGTACGTCAACACGGAGCCAGAGAACGCACCCCTAATAGCGGAGTGGGAAACGAATTTGAACGTGTTTCAAAAGATGCTGCTGATACGTAGCTGTCGTCCTGACAGGATTTCCTTCTGTATCGCCAGTTTCATCGTGTTGAATCTCGGTCAAAGATTTGTCGAGCCACCGGTACTCGACCTAAAGGCAGTGCTCGATGATTCCGTGGCACAAACTCCTCTGATATTCGTCCTCTCGCCCGGCGTGGATCCTACGAGCACCCTGATGCAATTAGTCGACAGCCAGGAAATGACCAACCACTTTATGACCCTATCTCTGGGTCAGGGGCAAGCGCCCATTGCCACTAGGTCAGTTTTTAATAAAAGATACCAGGACTTTGGACGTTGAAATCACCTGTCATCCTGTGTGTAGATCAATGACGATTAATGATTTTATAAAAATGACAATGTTAGCATTTAACGTTTTCAATTTTTTTATCAATTTTCGTCCACAACGTCTATTAGTCCTTAATTACTAGTAATTCCATAATTATCTATATAGCGAAGAGTATGACTGAACCAATAATCGATAAGAAATTGTCGATAAACTGTGATAAATTTGTAAAATCACATAACAATCCGTTTGATATCGTTTTAAAACTTCCACTTTGACAATCCTCAGTACGTTTTCTTTTTTTTTTCGGAAATGATTTTACATCGTGTAATGAATGAAAAAGGGTACTTCTGAGAAATTGCAAAAAAACTTCAAACATCTTCAAAAACATTGAAAAATTTTCTTCGTGACTCACCGTCATTTTGAAAAATGACAACTTTTAGAACTTGCTGTATCACTTTCTTTCGCCATTTTATCGAACTTTAAACATTAGAATTAAACGACGAAATTTTAGGATTTCTTGAATTTTTGTCACATAATCAAAATGTTTAATATCCGATAAAATGATGAGAGAAAATCGTACAGAATGTTTTAAAGAGAAGATTTCTGTCTGATCGTAGTGGAACTAGTTATGAAAAATTTTTTTATTGTTTTCAGGAACATTTGAATTTTTATAATTTTCGAGAAGAAGTATTCTCACTTTCTTACTCGCTACATGATGTAAAATCGTCTTCAAAAAAAAAAGAACGAACTAACGACTATAAGAGACTTCACACTTTGAATTGAAACCAAATTGATTATTGTACAAATTCAGTCTGATTTATCGACAATTTTTCATCGTTACTGTGGTTCAATTATAAACTTCGTCGTAAATAAAATCGAAACTAAAATTCACGACATCACTTAAAGATAGCCATGAAAAATATTAAAAAGTCTAATCGTCGTCTCTAATTTTATAAATACCTCTTTATTAATAATGAGAGCTCAAAGTAAAGACTTTCAATTGTCAGATCAACTGTATCTCAAAAATAACAAAGATTTTTAATGCGAAGAATCCTAAATAAAGCTTCGCTAAATCTAAACGCAATGCGTCGAATACGAATAAAAAAGAGGCTCGTTGAAAATTAATTTCCAGAATGATAGAGGTAGGTGCGAAAGAAGGTGCTTGGGTGTTCCTCGCGAATTGCCACTTGTCGCTCAGTTGGATGCCGAAATTGGACAAGATCGTGGAAACGTTGGCGGCCAGTAAAACCATACACCCGCAATTCAGGTTCGCGTTTGATCGTAAGCGTCACGTGAGTCGATAATGAAAGGGGCCACCGACCGATTGCAGATTGTGGCTTAGCTCGAGCCCGACTCCCCAGTTTCCCATATCGATCCTACAGGCGGGCATAAAGATGACCACCGAACCGCCGAAAGGTTTGAAGGCAAACATGAAACGACTTTACAGCTTGATAACCGAGACCCAGTTCGAACTGTGCCAAGCAAAGTCCAAATACAAGAAGCTACTGTTCGCCCTCGTGTTCTTCCACGCGATTCTCCTCGAGCGTAAAAAGTTCCAGCAATTGGGCTGGAACGTCATCTACAGCTTCAACGACTCGGACTTTGTGGTAATTTCGCCGACCGATCCACAATTGGATGCCATCGACAAGATTGAAATACCCCCCTAGTAACAATGTTACCAGAGGCCGCGTCGTTGGTTCAACTCCTTAGCTACGAGCGTTTTCATTTCTCGGAATATTTCGCGATATTTCGTTCATTAAATCGCCAATTTCGTATTGAATGTGTTGTGAAAATTAAACCAACCGTGGAACGCTAATTCTCGTAGAGTAGCGTTCTGTATTTTTCTTATTATGCTTCTCCAACTCGCGGAAACATGTTGGAGCAGAAAAGAGAAGAAAGATGCAATTTAATCAATTACGAAACAAAAGTAACGCGACTAAATTGAAATTCTCAATTGCATTGTAATAATGAAATAAAAATTCAATTCCCTCGTAGAAATATACAATCTGCCATTAAGAATTTCACAACCGAAACATCGACTTTTGGCCCTTTTGCCTGGAATTGAATATTTATTTTCATAGATCTGAAATGTGAAGGAGAATATTCACTGCACTGTGATGTTTCTTTTTGCTTTAAATTCAGGTATCGGAGAATCTTTTACAAGTGTATCTTGACGAGTATCCAGTGACCCCGTGGGAATCACTGAAATACCTCATAGCAGGTGTCTGTTATGGTGGTCACGTGACCGACGACTGGGACCGCCGTTTGTTAATGACATACGTACAACAATATTTCACCGAAGAGGCCCTGACTGTCCCCTATTATCGTTTATCATCGCTACCGACCTATTTCATACCGAGAGATGGTTCGTTGGCGTCCTATCACGATTTCGTCGTGGTTCTGCCGTCCATTGACAAACCGGAAGCGTTCGGTCAACACCCGAACGCGGACATCACCTGTTTAATCATGGAAACGAGGAATATGTTCGAAACGCTGATGGGACTTCAGGTTCAGGCTGTTACCGAGGAAGAAATTACTAAAGAGGAGAAGGTTCGTCAAACGTTGCAGCAGAACATTTCGTTTAAAGGTTCATTGATATTAGGTCACATGAAATGTCGGATTTGTCCTCATTCAACATTTGAGCGTTGGTTTCCGTTCATACGTTCGAGCTATTCTTTGATTAAAAGTTGCTTGATATTTCTGAATTCAGAAAAGATGCTTTTCAATTTTGAATTTTATTTCTCTTCTCAAACGAGCTTCCTTCAACATGTTGAATTCGTACTCTTTTCTCTAGAAAAACTTTCAGAGTTAACTTACGAAATTCTCCTTTAACAGTCCTATTCACCAGACTTTTACCTTTTCAGAAGTGTGGAATCAGTCCTGTGTCAGAAAATGTAATTCACGGAAGTTTGTCGAAAAGCAAAACTTCTCCGAAAAGTATTTTCTCGTTAGAATTTCACTGGACGAATGGTCGTGGTGCCTATTTTGATTAAAGTAATAAATGATTAATGTTCTCAAAATACTCAACATAAATTTTTGTATTAAAAATCCGACATTTCGTATCACGACCTAGTATTATCGATGAGCCGCGCACGAGCAGAACGAAAGTACTATTAAAGCACATATTGATGCTGATAGATTTTATATTGTACAAAATAAAATTAAGCGCCTCAAAATTTCTTGCAATATAAATTACCAATTTATATTTAATTTTATATATAGTTAGTTAAGTTAGTTATTTCAGTTACTATACAGTCACTATAATTAGTTATTAGTTGATCATAGTTAGTTAGATTAATAAAGTTCCACAATAATAAATCCGTATCAGGTCACTCAGTTAATCACGGACGTGCTCTCGCGAATACCAAACGACATCGATTACGAGACAGCTGAGAAATTGATAGGCCCGAAGAAAACACCATTGGACGTGGTGTTGCTCCAGGAAATACAACGTTACAACGTTCTCCTGAAAAAGACTCGTGGCAGTTTAAAAGATCTTCAACTGGCGATCCAAGGTTTGGTGTTGATGTCGCCGGATCTTGAGGAGATCTTCAACTGCGTATACGAAGGTCGAGTCCCCTCGATTTGGCTGACAGCGTATCCGTCGTTGAAGCTGTTGGGCGCCTGGACGAGGGATTTAGTCAGCAGGGTGGAACACTTCAGTGAATGGGCTCAAACTACTCATCCGCCGTTGCTGTTCTGGCTGGCCGCGTACACGTTCCCAACTGGCTTCCTTACCGCCGTATTACAGACGTCTGCCAGGCTCTGGGGCGTCTCTATCGATTCCCTGTCCTGGGAATTCACCGTTTTTACGATCGACGAGTCGGCCATAATCGAACCGCCGGTGGTAACTTCATATTAAATACTACACCGCGTCTTAAGTTTAACTGGCTTTAAATTACGTCGGTGTTAAAGTACGCGCTGAGTTTTACGTTCAACGCTTCATCGATGAAATGAATACGACAGACTCGAGTGAGATGTCGAGTAGGTAACGTTGAAAGACCTAATGTTTTGCTGTTCAAATTCTTACTTTGAACTTTCTGTTTGTATTCTAAGATATGAAATTAATTTTATTCCTTCATTATTTTTAAAAAAAATTAAGAGTAGAACGTGGATATTCGTGTATTTGTAGATACAAATTTCAATAAAAATCGGCAACCTATCGATGGATATACGTACGTTTGTAACGTATATAAATATGAATATTGTAAACGTGTAAATATAAAAACCTCACTTGTATGTCTATTGACAAAGAGTTATTTAAATCTTAATGAAATAACACTTTCTGGAATATATTTTTTAAAACGTCACCTACGTGTTCATCGACGAAGTATTATTAAATTTCAACAAAATGACACTTTTTGGAGCTTTTGCTGAAAAAAAAATAAAGGAAAAAAGTGTATTTCGATAAATTGTCCCCGTTGCAAAAATTGAAAAAGGCGCATGCAAAATGCATCAAACACGCCTGGAAATCAATCCAATTATTCTGGTTGCCGAGCGTTGTCTGAGCGTCCCTTTCAATGAAAGAAGAAACGAGCCGCGGAAAAATAGGGAGGGATAAAGAATTCAGCGTGGTAATATCGCTAGGAAAATGGCGGCGTGTGTGCATGCCTCTAATCGTGTGTACATTCCATTACAGGACGGCGTGTACATACGCTCTATCTTTCTGGAAGGCGCTGGCTGGGACAAGAGGAACAGTGTCCTCGTCGAGCCGGCTCCCATGCAACTTGTTTGCAACATGCCGGTAATTCACTTCCGGCCCACGGAACAGCTTAAAAAGAGAAGCAGAGGTAACGACGCCGACGTTGAAATTATTCGAGAAAAGTTATTCGCCACATTTAAGAAAATGAAGAAAACCTTTACTATTTTATGATTATGTAATAAAAGAAGGATCGTACCTTGTCCATTTCTTTGACAAAGAATAATTTCTATTAGAATTTCTTTTTCGTTTTCCTGCCGGTACTTGCACTTTTTAGTGTCATAATCGAAACATTTTCAATTAATACTATTTAGCAATACCGTTTCAAATTATGATTACACAGTAAAGAGTGTAATTAGCAACGACAATGAAAGACTGTCGATAATTTAAACTTTGTAAAAAAAGAAAATCATACAACAATCTATTTGTTTCATTTTAAAATATGAAGCTTCTACGTTGACAATTGTGAATTGGTTTGCTTCGAAGATGACTTTACACCATACAGCAGATAGAAAACTGGGAATATTCTCTTCTCGAAAGTTGTAAAAATTCAAACGTGTGTAAAAACATGAAAACTTTTCTCTCGTAATTAGATCTACCGTCACTTTGAAGATTGAAGATTCTCCTTTACAAAACGTATGTCTCCTTTACAAACGTACGATTTTTCTTACATACCGACAGTTTTTCATTGTCATTGGTATAATTGTGCTCTTTGCTATGTGTATAAAATTTAAAATACTTGGGACATTAATTTTGACAGATATTTTTCTATATCACCGTATTTCCTTTCAATTTCTGTACACAGGATCCTACACATGTCCCTGTTACTATTATCCTCAAAGAAGCGGGGCTGAAGGACGACCATCATTCGTGGTAGCGGTCGATCTAAACGCAGGTCCAGAGGGATCGGATTTCTGGGTTAAAAGAGGCACTGCTCTGTTACTAAGTCTCTCCACATAGATTCGTGTTAATTATTGTTATCATTGTTATTGTTATTATTAATTAATTAGAATTAACATATCAAGCGCGACCGTAGTAAAGGAACAACGTCAGTTTCAACATCACTCTCACTCTTCCTTTCGATTCCTTCCTATTATACTTGGTTAGTGTGTAATAAAAATTTGTCTTTATAAATAAGAGAATATATATACAAGAATTTGCAATACAACAGACAGTTGTAACTTCTTTACACGCGAATTTAGAACCTCGTCGCCATGGTGAACACATGGAACGAGCTCACGAGACAAGGAACGATCAACCAATCCGTGAACTTTTTAGGATTATCTGACGATGATGATTCGGACCTGACTATCGCTGCCGCTTGTTTCTGATTGTCGATATTTTTCAAAGCATCTGAAATCGTTTTATTCATTCGTGACGCGTATTGAATCCACTCTGTTGGCAGAACCGTGCCTGAATTCACTGGTGGTTCGAGATCAGACAGCTTGTCTTTGGCTTCGAGCAAGATCCTCATCATACTCCCCGTTTCTATCTGATCTTCTTTCTTCAAACTATCCACCAAATTCTTCACGGTGGAATTCAGCTGTGTTTGAAAGCTGATCCAGTCAGCCGCGGTTTTGTTATTATACGTATCCGCGACCAAACTCCTCAGAGCTGATATTTCGTTCTTGATATCGGCGAAAGACTCGTTGAACATCTCGTGAAGCTCGTCGAGATTAAATCGATCAGTTGCATTCGCATTATTCAGGATATTCATCACGGTGTCGTTAATCTGTTTCTTAAAATCGGCCCATTCATCGAGGGGGATGACTGGTTTGATAAATTTGGTGTAATCAAACTTAAACGGGTCCCCGGATTTGTTGAACGTAGCTTGAACACTCAAGGAACTTCTGTTTGGTTTCAACTTGCTTATCCAGTCAGCCTTCGTAGTTGCAATTTCATCTTTCAGCTTCGCGAAATCATTCTTCGCGGAATCCTTGAAAGCAGCCCACGCGATAGGATCAACCTCCGCTGGTTTCTTGCTCTGAATATCCTGGATCAGTTTGGTCAAGGAATCGTTGATCTGAGCTTTGAATTGTAACCAATCGTCTGTCAGATTGGCCAGTTGCGTGTTGTTAAACTTACTTTTCGAGGGAGCTCTTAAATATCCACGTTGGGGAATTTCGCTTAAAGAAGACAACGTCGCAAGTTCCATGGGCGATGGAGTGGTCTTGAAAGCAGAGAAACTCTTTACAATCTCGTCTCTGTACGTAGCCCATGCTGGATCGCCTGGTGGAGGCATTTCGTTCTTAATTTTATTCACAGCGTCATTTACTGTCTTAATGATGTCAGATTTGTAGCTTATCCAATCGTCATTAACGGATGGTTTCCCCGTAGCTAATTCAACAGGAGCTGCAGTAGATCTCTGACTATCGATCTTGTCTCTGAACGTGGAAAATCGATCTTTGATATCGTTTCCAAAAGTGGCCCAAGCTGGATCACCAGGGGGAGGCATATTGTCGTTTATACTCGCAATACTATCGTTTATAGAAGATATGATATTATCCTTAAAGTTCTTCCAGTCAAATATTGCAGGAATCGTAGCATTCTTGATAGTCGAAGACTCCGTTAGTTTATTCTGACTCGTCAAAGCCTGTTCTTGTGCGTTGTTCTTCATCTTCAATTTTGGAGCAACATCTGTCTTCATAGACGAGATTTCATCCTTCAAATCAGCAAACTGATCGACGATATTCTGTTTAAAAGCTATCCACTTGGCCACTGCAGCCGGTCCACCACCGATCGTCTGTATGGAGTCATTCAGTGACTTCACCAGATTATTTTTAAACGTAATCCAATCCTGATAAACGCTTGGTGATCCTGCTGCTCTTAAAATAAGACTGTCAGAGTCCGTTGACAATTTTGCCTCGGGTGTAGAATCGTTTGTCTTCGGTGGATGCAAACCAGATAGTTGGTCTCGAAGATCGGAGAATGTATCGTTTATGTAATTCTTGAAGGCTAACCAGTCAGTGTCTATCATAGTCCTGGAACTGTTGATGTAAGTCACAACGTCTCTGATTGTATCGTTAATATTGTTCTTGAATGCGGTCCAGTTGACTGGCGCGAAAGTAGCTCGTAACGTGGGAGGCGTTGAACCGTTTTCTCTCCATGGTTCAAAGGATGGCGCTGGAATGTCCTCGCAAGACATCATAGGATTTTCTGTACCCTCTGCTCGCATAACTTCCGCCTGAGTTTGTGTTACGCCGTCGGAACAGTCGCAGATCAATCTCGCCAGTGACATTTTACGTAATTCTGTAAGCTGGCCTGAAAAGAAAAAAGAAATGAATAAATATTATCACGCATCTGCGTTGTATTTCATTTATTACAATTGCGTCTAATAATATAATAATAATCTTGTTCAGAAGTTTGGAAAAATGAAGTCAGTCATAGTTGTTCCAATGGCGATAAAATTTCTTTCATTTCAATGCATTACATATGTGTTTTTTTTATATAAAAAAAAAAAAGACAAGTTTCTGCGAAAACAGAATTTAAAACTTAAAATTCGATTCCAAAAGAATTAAAGTCTGTGATTAATATACGATTAAAACACCATTTCTGGATCATCTGATCATCAATAATTATATTACCTTCTGTGAACGAGTGCGGTTGTCCAGACAACTCGTACCAGAATCTATCTCCTTTCTGCAACCTAGCAAACTGATCAGCGATCAAACACGTAAAAGTTGGCCCGACAATGCCGTCAGCCTTGGGTAATTCAGCCAAAGCTCCGGTATATAAATCGACATCGTGAACCGACTTGTACAAAGAGGAAATGTCTTCAAGAGCCTGTGGATCCAAGTGTCCTTCCAAGTCGGAGAAACTTTCTACCTTGCCCAGTCCGCAATATTCCCTCCATTTGGCGTATCCAGGTAGGCCGTGATCCCTTCCGCGCTGGATATTCAACGATACCAAATCCAAGCCGCAGGGCACGGTAACGTTAGCGACGGGATCTTCGAACAGATGATTGGTCAGTTGAGAAGTGACATGAGTAGACGTCATCTGGATCACGTTCCTCGTGGCAGAAGTCACTGAACTCTTCACGCCACCCTCTGCGTACAGACTGTACGGATTGAACAGCATTCTATGCAGTTCTACGTAAGAAGAAGTTTCCCTTTGCTCGTCAGTGACTTTCATCAAACCAGGTAACAGAGTATGAGCGAATCTAAAGGCGGCTGCTGCGAAACTGTTAGCTATGCTTGGGTCGGTACCAGACTCATCCGTGTCGCCGGTCCATTGTCTATAGCCAGACTTGAGAGGCCTCAGATCGCGTAGATTCGTTTCCTGCTCACCGAGGACAATAGGTATGAATTCTCGATAGGTGACATGCTGCAATTGAGCGCCCACTATACGTCGAGATTCCTCGTACAGAGTTTCATCATCCCAAGAAGGGTTGATCTTGGCCAATTGCTCGGCGACCCTGTTGTGCTGTCGCGCCCAGAGCAGATGCATCGTCGTCAAGTGCAAGTTCTCGTTTGCCCTGGCGTCGCCGGCTGCGAAGCAGTACCTGCCTCTCAGCCTTTCGGCCTCCCGATTGCAACCGTCGTTAGGATTCGTGCTCGGTGGTAACAGTGTTCGATTGTCCGGTGTTAACTGCATCGTCAGCCGTCCGCCAGAAAACTCCCGCAGTTTCCGCGCTGTGCCCTGATCGGATCCATAGATCGCTGAACCATCGATAAACGCCGTCACCTGTGAAACACAATGTCCATTCATCGGTTTTCATCGCTTTGAGACAGATACGAAAGAGGTACCACTCTTTGAAATCGAAAAGAGCAACGAGCAGGCGTGTTTAACAGTGTAATTTCGTTCCCATTGTCCGGCTCGCCATTGTCCGAAGTCGTTATTAGGGAGATAACGAATGTGTCATTACGATCGAACCTCGCCTCACCGACGTGCGGGTGATAATCAAGTTAATTAACAACGCGACCCGCCGATCGCGTATTGTTCCAGGCGAACATTTTTCCTTCACCGCGTGAGATATCAATTTCACGCAGCCCTGTATTACGACTGACCCCGTTGAAGGGGGCCAAGAATTAACGCACGCAGTGTTAAAACTTCGATTCATACGAACAATCGTTAATCGTCGAAACGAACTACAAACGAAACTACGTACTTGATTCAACTGTTGTCTTGGACCAAGTTTGCACTGGGGTGCAGGGGCAGATCTGGCGAAGTCCATGCACGTCCTCCCAGTCACGTCGAAAACAGGATCTCCGGAGGACACCGGAACAGAGAAACACTCTGGATGGCCGACAGATGGTGGACAACAAGAGATTGAAGTGCCGTTGACACCCTGACTGATCGCGGTAGCGGTGATATCGTGGTCCAAGAACTGGCCATAAACAGCTAGCATCACGGTGAAGTGAGGATTGCTGCTTGGCGAAGGTTTGTGAACCTTCAGGCTGACTTCTCTTGCCGAGGGTAGCTCGGCTCCTGAAATTGCTCTACGAGGAGTCTCGATGCCATCGGCGTAGTTAGGCGGTAGAATCCTTCTGAAAGGTGTCATTGTTGCACCCCGTTGCATCGGTCTGTTGCAACTTCCATCCAAGGTTCTGTATTTACTGAACGGACATTCCGGAGTGACTAGCTGCTTGCAAACACCCAAAGATTCCCAGCCTGCGTCGAAGAAGCTCCCCACGGCAGAGGGTGCTCCGAAGACCATCCTTGAACTCTCGATTCGTTTGGTCGCTGCAAGTTCTGCCACAGCTGCCAGAGCTAGTGTCCCAGTGCTCAGGCAGGTGCTTACTGCGTAACGGTGTCTTACTTCCGGAGAAGGTGACGGTAACGGCGACATCAGTGCATTGACGTCTGCGAAAAGTCGCTCGTTAACAGCTTGACGGCCTGCCTGCAAGCCTTCTTTTATCTCGTCGTCCGACAGTTGCGTCGCAGTGGTGTCTTTTGTAGATTTGTCTGACACGAATATAGAATTGGAGGCTGGCACGACGGAAGGATTGCTAAAGAGAGTGTAGGATCCAGATCCTGGAGCGAAGCCCAGTTTTAAAGTACCGGTGAGATTAACGGTGGATTGAAACGAAGTATTGGTGAGGTTTGAACCGGAGGCGTCTAGTATGTCGTGGCTCACGGAGTAGCTTATTGTTATAACGAGAGCCATGGTGAAGATTGCTCTGAAATAAAGGCACAATAAAGATTTGTAACAGTATGCTTCTTACACTTTGTGGGCAATCTGGATTATTCATACCCATAAATATATTTTTTGCAATTTCAAAACTTCTAAGAAACGTAAGAAAATCCTGTGACAGTTATTTACGTCTTTGTTACGTTATATAATCGTTCATTATAATTTTTCTCGATGAAAATAAAAATTTTCTTCGAAGAAATTAAAGGGACGAAATTGCGTTCGTTTACTTACTAAAGATGCATAGAAATGAAAATGATCATTTTTTGATAACTCTTCAGAAATTAAAATTAATTAATTTCGTAATAACAAGTTTAGTTTTAACAACTGGCGCTCAGTGTGCAAATCAAATGAACGCTAGATGTAAATTTTTGAGATTTTGCGGAGAATCATTGATTCGAATACCATCGGGATAGAATAATGTATCTTAGAGATAGCTACTTGTACGTAACGTTGGGCAACCACACTGTCACCGTACAATTGCGCGTACAATCAAGGCCAACGTCACGTAACACTAATTAGCCTACGCACAAGACGCCAAGTTCCAGACTGTTTGCACCTCGTAAACGAATTACGAGGTGTTCCACCCTACAAATGCGATCAGGATAAATCGTTGTTCTTAATACTCGTCAGTTGGTGTCAAGGAGAGTCTTCAAACGACAGACATCTCTACACGAGTAATCCGCTATTCCATTAACGAGCAACGTAGAAATCTAAAAGCTGAAAGTGGCAATAACAAGTGACGTCGATGATCAGGATAGAATTGCTGCACTGTGGACTCGTTGTAAACTCACACGTGTTCAACTGGTGCCGAGACGAAACCGCAATAGAGAAACCATGGTTTCGTTATTGCACGAATTACTTCACGCACTCGCTTCGATATAAAGTCTAAAAACTCTCTAAGAAGTTAAATCTAGCTCGAATATATTTTTATTGCAGTTAATCATTCTACGAAACATTACGAAAATATCAATAGTCAATAATTTTGGTGGTAATGAAAATTTTGCTGGCGTCACTGCTGGAAAATGTCGACGATCGATTAGCGAGCAAAATTTTCGTATCACGATCGAACGATGGAAAACGAAAACCAAATTGAACTGTATCATTTTCAATGTTGTTCTAAACCATCTCTTATGTACCATCTTCTATCTGTTTGAAGTAAAATCGCGAGATGAAGAGACGAAGAATTCAGACGAGAGAACGAGAAAGCAAAAATGATGAGAATGTGACTCACACCGCGATCGTGTACGCGAAACATCGTAGCTGCAGCCGTTGCCTCCTCTGATGAGAATAAAATGGCAACGCGTCGTGCACGTAGCACACCCTGGCTGACTTGTCGTCGGTCAACGGAGTCTTCTCCGAGGAAGGCATTCCTGGTTGTACGCGGACCCAAGACCGGACTGAAACGATCGGCCGGCCGGTCGACCGGTTGTTCGATGTGAGAGATGATTTTATGTAAGCATACGCTTACGGTGGGGACTCGATGCGCAATGACTTTTTTTTTTTTTCTTTCGAGAGGATACGATGGAAACGGTATACTTAATGAACTTGTACAGCGTTCCTTTATGTGGATTCCGGAGTTGAAGATGCACGGTGAAATCTTCTATGATCGGTCCGAGTGAAAGAAGGATTAATTTGGATAATTTAATTATCAACATTGTCATACAGTGTTATGAAAAATTGGCGAATTGAAAATCTTACTACGCAATAATTCGTCGGCTAATAATTTCAAGTTGTAAATTATAGATTTCTATTTTATAATTTTATAATTTTACGTAGTTTTATAATTTTATAGTTTTATAGTTATTTTTACGTAGTTTTATAATTTTATAGTTTTATTTTTTATAGTTTTATAATTTTATAATTTTACAGGATGATTGAATAGCTTGTAGAATTTTATTTGATTTAAAACCGAATTTGTTATTCATAAACTGCACTGTTATGCAAAATGTATTAACAGTGATAATTTACGACTATTGTAAAATTTCAGTGTGAAAATCTAAAGAATTAATTTGATGCGAATTCATTTTTAAGAATGAATAATTTTAATTTCATATTGTGTGAGTACATTAAAATTATGATTAAAGAAAATTTTAAGCAAAGAACTTCGAAATTATATATGTGATCGCGATTGATTATGTATGCCATTTTGCGCAATTTGTTTATAGACTGTTGGTTGCTTTGCATCACGCGAGGAAGGCAGACCGCCTTCTCTTGTAATTATATAAATACGCAGACGCAAACACTTAATGCGTTCGGATTGATACCGTTCAGGTGTAAATCGCAATTTAAAACACATGTAAAGCATCGAACATTCCAACAATATTCGCAACGGATAATAATATTCTTACCATCTCTATTGGAAAACTATTTCAGTCGGATATAAAAAAAAAATACACGCTAACAAATTGTTTATTTCATGTGACAAGCTGTTTGTAAAAGAATCTCTATTGAAATTGATTGATGATTTAGTTAAACATACAAATAAAGAAAATTACAGAGAACTTTCATATTTTTAACGACCCTCAGACTTGTTTTATAAAAACGGAAAAGAAGAAAACGTTCTGACACTTCAATCTTTAAATATTTTCGACAACGTTCTCTAACTTAAAAAAAGAAACAAAACGAAGAAAAGTAAAAGAATATTAAAGCAACGCTTAAATTAAAATTCTTTAATCTTTCAATATTTCCACCAATTCTTCCCGTACTTTTTAAAAGAAAAAAATATAGAAAACAAATGAACTCTATGTTTTGTTCAATAGTTTAGAAGTAGAATAAAAAGATAGAAAGGGAGCACTTACATTAAAGTGGCGCAGATGCAGCACTGAAACTGTCTGATTCGAGTTTTCCGGGTCCTCAACAAGCTGGCGAATTCCACGTAGTCCGGAGAATCCAAGGGTCTCGTGAGTGAGGTCCTTTCGTTAACTCGTCTATCCGAATACATGGTGCGAACCACGAAGCCTCACTGACGGACGACAAAAAGAAATCTCGTGGAAAATAGTGATTGTATCGCGTCGACGATCACGGTGGTGAACAAAAGTGAACTGGCGTGGACAACGTCGACATCGAGGATGTTGTCGCCACACTGATTCGACCCGAGTTCCACAACTCGACTCCGCTCGAGACGACTCGGCTTACCAAAGAGGAACCGACGCGAATCGGAACTTCCGGTCCCAGTGGACACCCTCTTTCTATCAACACATTGTCAAGATATCACTTGTCACTTTCTACACTGCATTCTTTCATCAACAAGTAAGTGGTACTGTTTCACGTTTAAAAACGTTGAAAAGATTATTATTATTTTAACCGTGCGAACTTATTTATTACAAAACTGTAGCATTATAATATTTATTAATACATTGTCAACGAATTGAGAAACAGTGATATACATCAATATCATGATTAGACTGATAGATTTTTTATGCATTTATAATTTAGAAAATTTTAAGATTTAAAATGTACGAATACATAGAATGAACGTAGTATATAAAAATAGAAAAACTAAACTAGAGTATTCGCTATAATATGTAATAGGTGAGAAAAATTTCTGCTTAGACTTTTTTTTTTAGTTGTGACTCTCTGTGTAACGTGATAACGTAAATTTACATAAACATCGACACTCTAATCTTGATTATAGAAATCTAGAATTAACTATAATTAGAGAAATCTAGAATTAAGTATAAAATAATTAACTATAAAATAGTTAAGTATAAAATAATTAACTATAAAATAATCAGATAACATTGGAAATGATGAATCAAGTTTAAAAGTATAATTATTGTTATTACATAATTTAGAACAAACGAAGAAGATATTCAAATAACTTTGTGAGGATTTGTACATTCATGACTGTATCGTAAGAAAGACGATATAAAATATTTAAAGGTAACAAATTGAAGTTTGTATTAGAATCAAGAAAAAATTGAAGACATAATGAAACTAAAATTTGGTAATTCAATTGTGGACAGAAATTTTGTCCACAAAAACGTCCAAGTAAAAACAGACAGATTACATTCATTGTCAGACAGAAACTCTAAAAATAATCATAAGTAACAAAGACTATCTACAATATATAAAAGTAATTAACAAAAAATGCAACAAAAAATATCACGATACCGCATATACTATGCCTCGAAATACTAGTTAGAATACTCAGTTGAAACAATAAGTTTCAAGTATAAAATAGGATTTTTTTCTTTTTTAAGTAAAGGTCACATGACAGGATCAATATCGATTTTCACCCAAGAGATTAAAAAAGCTTGCGATGTAGGAAAAGCGAAATATCAGTAAACAAACTCTAACTCGACAGTGAAACACGATACGAACGATGTCTACATACGATATGTCGATGAAATATTAGATAAATTTCCAAACAGATTTAAAGATCTTAAAATCCTTTTTGAGCAACCAATCAAAAGTTCTCAGACATACGAACACTTAGGAATTCGAACTTTTGCGAACGTGTGTAAGAACATGAAAATAGAAGAAAAATCGTGGTAAAGTTTCTGGGTGAGCTATTAACGTAACAGCGAGAGCAACAATCGAAGATAAAGGCAATTAAATCGGGATTACTCTTAAATCCCGACTATCTTCGCATTCACTCAGAACGCCTTGACGAGCCACTGTTATCGAGATATCTACCACACTGCGAGCATTGTATACGTACATAGTGCTCTATACGCTTAAATATACCTACGCCAACTTTACGACTGGTTTGCTTTATATAAGAAGAATTGAGGATCGACGGCCGAGAATGAAACACGAGCTGCCTCACCGCACTTTTATTCTGTGGTGTCTATGGATCGAAGCTGAGGAACGGCTCCGTTTAGAATAGATCATCGACACCGTTGCAGAACCAATCGTATATACTAAAACAACGCGAAAGTTAATAAAGAGACTTTAATATCGTAGCTTGTATAGCAAGTATAAACGTCGAATATTCACAACAATTAATGCGGCGACAGTTTAACTCTGCCTGCAGATTTTTACTTTTTTCAACGAACAAAGATATGAACAGACTTACAAAAAGAAAAGTTTTTTATGATAAGTGTACAAATAAGTTTCTTGAGTCAAAATACATATATGTATGTCTTTATAATTTACATTAATTAATAATAATACATTATGTGTGTCTTTATAATTTACATATTAATTTATTAATTTTTTTTTTAACTGTGCAGTGTAATTTTATTAATACACATCACGCACGTCATATAGAAATCAATAGGAATTGAATGTATATCTCATTAAAGAGTCGTTGACTTTCAAGAAAACACGCAGATTAAGCCAAGCCGATTAAGCCAAGCCAAGCAGATTAAACTAACTGCAGTTAATTATTCGCCAGAAATGAAAAGTAAATGAGCTTTTTCTACACTTTTTTATAGAGATGATTGTGAGTCGATTCTTGAATTTTCAATTTTTTTACAATTACCAAAATGCTTGGAACTGTTCTACGCCTATTAACTCAATTATATTACTGTGAATTGCGTCTATTCTGTGGTTCGCCAGTAATCACTTTCTCCAAAATGGTTCCTGACTGCTAATCTAATTGCTCTGATGACTGCAAATGCTGTTCGAAATCAATAAAAAGGAAAATAATAGTTTTGTTAATCTATGTACTTTTACCCTTCTGATAATATCTTCCTGGAGTTAAAATGATAAGTTTTTAGAAAGAATCGTTTATCTAGAACCCTCAATCATGCGAACTTTAAGACCCAATAATCTATATCATCAAAACTGTTTATACTCACGTTTTCACGAGCATTCGTGCATTCCGCGGTTACGATTATTAACAAAACAACAGTAATAAACACGAACACTTCTGTGAATCGGTGAAGAAAAATCGATTTATCGATGACAATCGTGGGAAATCTAATGACCTGCTGTCACGTGTCAAATCAACGATCAACGCGAGCAACGTGCTCCCTGTTGATTATCCACCCTCTCTACGGGTGGCCAGGTAGTAATTATGAAAGCGGCGCATCGATCGTAGTGCATCCACCGCTAATTACAATCTTCGACGCGTCGTAAACGTGACAGGATGTAATTAACTGAGTCCTTCCGTCAATCGAATACGAAAATCAACGGACCACCGATAATCTGGATCGTTACATCGCGTTCCACCTCGAGAATCGTTGCGTTCGATTCCAAAGCAAAGACTCGACTGATGTCCAACAGTCAATCAGAGGTCGACGTTCAGCTAGTTGAGTCTTGGTGCAACGTATTGTCCTTTTTTTATTTCGTAACGTAGATAAATGCGTAACATAATATGTGACGCGAGTCCCCAGAAAGGTTTCCTTTCCCGTTGACGGGCTTCGGGTGCATAAATCGCTTGAATTCGCGCCGGGGGATCTCCTGGCTTTGTTGAAACAATACACGCGCGAAATTGGCCTATTATGTAATTCACCGTTGTTGCTTATAACATTGCATCCAGATTGCACGATGTTCCCATTCAAATTTAATTAAAACGGGGTAGCATGCGCGAAGAAGTGACGAAAAAAGACAGAAGAATTTGACCTAAATTTAAATACTGAAATTTTATGATGAATTTAATAGCAATTTCGTTGAAACGTGTTTTGGTGTTATTCGGTGCAACAAAAATTGTATCTTTTCGAGGCACGAAGCTCCAGCCATTGTTCCTGGTTGGGGACATACATTTCCGCTGGCATGCGTTCCAATCCCGGGGATTCGGGTGATCCACGCTCGTTTGTCCTTCTGGCTGAACCATGAGACAGAGGGAAAAGTCATTTTTTACCAACTCGAAAGCAAGTTGCCCTAGTTTTATATTAATTCTATTTCATACTAAGTCTTTTCCGCATAGAAATTGCCTCGCCAGGGTGTCGGAGGAGCAATCGCCCCACTCCTTCGCATCGTCGTAGCACTTCGTTTTTCAGCAATTGATCTCGTACATTCTGAGAAATGATGGGGCAATCTGTCACCCATTTCGATACATATGCGAAGTCCGTGAGTAGTTGCAAAGCACCATATTCACTAAAAAAATATCTTCAGATATTTTACTGCATCATGTTTCTATTTCGCTTTTTATCCTTAGTCCTTTTCTTTTTTTTTTAAATCAAGAATAAAGACCAGGATTAAATGGCGTGATTTACCTAAATTTAATACGATGCAGATAGATGTAATCCAACCACGCTTCACACATAATTTTTAGAATCATGTTCGATGTCTCAGGATCTTCGATAACTTCCAACACTGGGAGTAATACTTTCTCTGTGGAGTAGATATCTTTAAAGAATCAAACGTACGTGTAAAAGGAATTTTCTTACCAAAGTAAGGCTCCACATAAAGACTAGCGGCCACTGGAGCGACGTCGCTTCCTTTCCTCCAGTAACTCGATCGTGGAAAACACATGTGCAGGTTCGCCAGACTGACCACGCGACAAATTTTTGCCAGAATATCTACGCATTTCGCAGAACATTTCTATAAACAGGTAACAGAATAAGTAAAAACATAAACCTTTAAAGCTTTCCAAATCCACCGTCTACCTGTAGCAAATCTATATTGACGTTCACTTCAGACACGATTTTCGCTCTCATCTTCGCACAAACGTATACCTGAACACTCACAGAATTTGTCGATAATGTATTCGTATGATCGGCCAACTAAAACAAAAAATATTTTAATGCAACATATAAAAACTTTTAACAAAGACTTTCTGTATAAAATAGTCAATTTTGTAATGAAACTGAGTTTTACCTTTAAATAAGAAAGTTCTTCGAGGCAATTCACAATATCACCTTTTACCAAAAGAAAGAACACGTCCAGTTCCCATGTATGAGCTATGATTTTCGCCTCCTGCACAATCCATAATCTCGCTGTGTGTACCGAATGATCTAACCGATGAAGAACGACGATCTGTTCCGATAACGGTAATTCCATCAACGGTGCTCCTATCACCCATTCACCACCTGCCTCGCACTCGTTGCTCAACCTAACGAGCAACTGAAACAGCTCTACGAACATTTGACCCGTGTCAGATCCCTGGAAATTTAAACCAACCTTTTCAAATCATTCTATATTACAATTTATTATTCAGAAAAGTACTAGTTCCTGATCAAAATTTTGAATGGATGGAAAGTTTCTTATTAATATTTCAAAATTTTATATTTGAGATCTCCACCCATTTCCTCTCCCACAAACTCGCATGTTGATCGGGAACTGATGCATTTCGGAGTTATAGCTCAATTTATTATTTTATTGTATTCTTAACTTAATATTATTATAACATTATTTCAGTCTATTCTCCTATTCTTAAATATTGTTTTATCTTTAGCTTAATAATTCTCCTCTGTGACCAGAAGATCGAAATTTATCTATTGTTTTTCTTTTTCAATAAAAGAGACACTCGCCTCCGTGGTAGAAGCTTTAGACTGATACTTGAAAGCTGATGTATAAGCCAGTCTAAATAACTGGTCCCATTCTGTGATTGTAGCATGACAACCAAGTGCATCGCAAAGATTCTGTAACGCTGGTCTCACCGTTTGAGGTACTAAAATTTTAACAAATACAATAGTTTATTAAAAATCTTAGATGTGCATTGATATTAGTATTTCTTTTGTACCGTGATTCTTCTGGATAAATTGACTAAGCCAGTCTTTGAGCTGCTGTGCTCCATGATTATGACGAGTAGCGAGAGCTTCTGGGGACCACCATAGGACCACATGATCCAGAATGCCTGATAAAGCACCCCACGCAACTTCTTGATAATAATTTTTCACCTTCTTTATTGCGCTGCTTCTCAATCTTGTTTCTCCTTTCATGATTATATATATTTTATTCAGTTGAATTAATAATTAATATGTAATACTTTCTAAGCTACATTTATATGTCATTGTTTCATTAAATTGTATAAACAATTTTAAGCGAATTTTATAATTATATAAGAGCAGAAATTCGATATTCGCAATAACAATCATTAAGCCTTTACCAGGGACGAGGGTTTAGAAATGAAAAAAAAATTTCATTTTTACCTTTGCTAGTTTTTAATGCATCAGTGCCCAATAATTTCGGTGAAACTTCTTGCACGATATTTAACAGTCTGAGCACCTGTTCGTTTTGAGAATTGACCAATGTCTGAATACTCTCGATGTTTGATACTTCCGCCTCCGTTTTCGAGATGGTATTTTCGATCGGCGGTGTCAAATGTCTCGTAAGCGCTCTGCGAACCAATTTCTCATGAAATACGCAACAAAAAGAAAAAAATGAAGTTTTCTACACAAAATCATTTAATACGGCTGCCTAACCGATAAATCTCGATACTAGAATTTTCGGAAACATCGACGTCGCCAGACATCGCTGAAGAGGGATCAGTTTTCTCGTGAGGCTCGTAATTTGCTAAAAGGCAGTCAATAAGTTCGTGGCAGGATTCTTCCGCTCTATTTTTGGCCAGCACCTGGAACCAGCTCAATGAATCATTTGTCGTTCAAAGTTTGACTTATTGTTAGAAAATCTATCGTACAAATTATCGACTCCAATATCATTCTATTCCTTTTGTCGAATTTGTGCCAAGAAAATTTCGTTCGTTGAAAATTTGAAATACCACGCCAAAAGAGGAAGAAATTGAACGAATAGAAATTTCAAAGTGAAGCAGTACAATTTTTAAAAAAAAGTATTTACCTGTAATATTCGCGTAACGGATATCTTCTTCATCGGTTCCAACATATATGGACAATCGTTGCAGAATACATTTGTCGAGGGATCAGAAACGTCAATATCCATGTCTAGTATATCGTTGTAAATGTTCACCAACCTGAAACCAATATGTTTTATCAGTCGAATGAAAATTAAGCGAATATTTACACAAATATTTTCACCTGAAAATAATTCTAAGCAGTTCATCGCTCTTACAATCAACGATCTCGTTTATCAAATTGCGAGTAAATCTCGCGAGCACGTTCAGCTTTCGTTTTAACATCGTCAAAAAATGATACATCTTATATTTATAAATTGGATGTGTACTAAGGCTCATTGTACTGAGTGATTTGTACTCTTTCGTCCTCTCTTCTAAATCGTTTGCAATTTTTTTATACACCTAAATTTAAAATACGACTTCAGACACTTCAGACTTCATGAGAAGATAATATAATAATTATTATATTATTATATTATCTTATAATTTATAATTATATATATATATATATAATTATAAATTATCATATATAATATATCACGTTTATTTACGAATATGCAAATATTTATACAATTTTATATTTTTATAAATTAAAGAAATGAAATCCAAATAATTTATTTTAGATGTTTTATATGTATATTTTTGCATATTATGTGCATTTTATGTATTTTGTACTTTCTAAAACTGTAGTAGTAGTTTAAGTCCCTGTTTAAATTGTACGAAAAATTTCACAGCGAAAATGTTTTCAATAATATAAGAGTAGAAAATAAAATTTTAGTTTTCTCTTTCTGGATACAGAATAAAAAAAAAGTAGAGAATTCTTACTCGTATATAAATCGTTATCATAAAAAGAAATGACTCATTTTTGATACCAAAGAGAATATTAATGATTCATTGAAGAAGTAAATCATTTTTGGTACTAAAGAGACTATTTTAACAGTCATTTTCAGAATGAAAAACTAAATCACGACAAAAATTTGGCCACAGAAAAGTTAATCGCACCTCGAAATCACAGGACTGTGCGTTTGTAATATCCTGGATGATTAAAGCTATGGCTTCTACGAGGTTGTCTATACGTTTTGTAAGCATCGACGAGTTGGCGAACCATTTCTCGAGAACATCACCTGGAGGTGGCAGCCACTTGCCGATATTTGCTCTATAATTAGTATCCATGTGGCTAGAAAGAAAAATTAGCGAAAATTTATATTATTGTTTAATCGACCATTTGAAGAACAGTAGTGTTTTTATCGTCCATATATTAAATGATAATATTTAAATATCTGTTGTGAATAATCGTTCAAGTCGGTTGAGTATTCCTATAATCTTCCAATTCCATCGAATCACGTAATTAAACAAACAACGAAATTATTCACGGGTATTTCAAATAGAAAAACAATTGAAAATACTTGAATAAGTAATATTGAAATGCTACACAATTTTATCGTACAGAAGTATGATGAAGTAGTCATGAGTAATTCGAGTAGAGTTGCCAAGGTAACGCCTAACGACTGGCATCCGTGCAATGTAAACTATGTAAATCATAAATTATGTCAGTTCATTATTTTTCGTAATCGAATCATGACGGTATTAAATATACTCAATATTGTTTGAAAAACAATAATACTTTTATTCCATTGATATACATATATATATATATATTGCATTTTAGTATATCTGGTTTGAAATTAATCTTATATTGGACAGATTGTTTCTCCAGTAAAGTTATCAGCTTACAAATTTTTAAAGTTAACTTATCTTTAATGATATTGATAATTTAGTGAACTTAAAGCGAGTTTTACATGTTATTATTTACATGTTACTATTTATATCTAATTTATATAAATTATATGCAATAATTTTTAAAGTATGAAGTGTATTAGGGGATTTTTCGTAACACAGTTGTGACTATAACAATGCTGATACCGTGATATGACGGTACGGTTGCAGTTGTAAAAAGCCATTTTAAAGAATTTTAAATATAATCATCGCAATTATGGGTAACAGCTTTCAATAATGAATATACATTTCTTTATACATAGTATCTTATATATTTTTTTCTTTTTAGGTAATTCACAAAATAAAAATGTTTCAAAAAGAACTGAAAACATTTATGTCATGCCACCAACGCCATTTATGACAAGAAGAATTCTTCCAAACTTGGTACATATGGAAAAATAGTTTCCTATTATTTAAAAGAGCGTTGATTGGCACGAATTCTAACGAGCAACAATGGGGAAACATATTATTAAATTTAATGGGCCCAATTGGACGAAATATTCATAATACATTTACATTTGATTCGCCAAACGATAAGGAAAACATAAATATATTGATTCAAAAGTTTGATGAATATTACATATTTTCAGGAAAAAAGAAATTACCTTTAGAAAATGTTTATGAATATATTAATGAATTGGAGGTAGACATTTAAAAATTTACAACATTATTCTAAAATATGTATATGCAGTAAATTTTTAACCTTCTATTTATATAATTCTCTTTTCTAGTTAATGATTAAAGAAAAGAACATTACAAATGGAGAAGAATTAATAAGAAAGAAAATTTTAACAGAAATTAATAAACATCAATTTACAAATACTGCTAATAATCTACTTCCAACATTTATATTTTCTTCTGATTTCAACAAATTAACATTAAAAGAAATTGCATTTATTTGGAAATTATATACTGATTCTGATATCTGTACAAGATGTGATGGAATTCATTCTCCTGAGAAATGTTCAGCATTGGGAAAACAATGTTCAAAATGTAATAATTGGAATCATTTCTCAAGAAAATGCCCAACAAATTATATTAACAATTGCGATTATTGCGGAGGTAATCACATTTATAAAAAGTGTCCAGCTTTTAATGAAATTTGCACAAAATGTCAGAAAAAAAATCATTTTAAATGGAAATGTCAAAGCATTCAAATTCTACAATGTCGCTTTTGTGGTTTAAGTCATGCTGCAAACAGATCACTTTGCTCAGCAAAATATAATATTTGTTCAAACTGTAACATTATGGGACACGTTCCTTCAAGATGTAATAAAAGATTTCTTGCAAATAGACTTCAAAATGTCTCATGATGTTGATGAATATTATATAAGAACATATTAAGTACATATTAAGTAAATTAAAATTTTATTAAAAGTTATTAATAATTTTATATATATTTTATATAAAAAATGTAATAAACTCTCTTATAAATATATTTACAATTAACATTATCAACATTTTATAAAGTATTTACAATTTCTTTTGTAAGCCGTTTATTTTCTTTTTCCATTTTATTCCATTGTAATTTTAACATATTATTCTGGCCTTTGGTACGATAATAGCTAAAAAATAGACAAATTAGTAAATATTAGTTATTATTTTTCACGGACAACTTACTGGCGATATTCTGAACATGCAATTATACTTGATGTTGTCATTGCATCCCATGTTCCATCAATATCTTGTATTGGGACCAAATGGGAAACCTCTAAAATATTTTCGCATTCTTCTATCTTTAAGGTTCCATATATTTTAAATATAATATGTTTTTTCTGAAAAAATTTGTTGTATTACAATTATATTATAAAAACAAATAAAGATAAATAAAAATGAAAAACTTACCCATATTGGACAATATATTTGATTCGAATCTTCAATATATATATCATTAATATTTAAGATTTTAAAACTAATTGGGAATACAGTATTATTTCCAGGAGTCAAAGACACGAGAGTAGCACGAGTTTCAGTTTTTGGAACAAGTTGTCCCAATGTTTGTATTGTTTTAACTCCATTTTTCTCATGATCTTTGAAAGCAACATATGTATAAATATCTTCCACTAATATAGGGACATATGGAATATCATTATAAAACAATTTGTTTCGTGAGGCTAAAGAAATTCTCCAATCCTTATTCATTTTACATTCATTTTTGCGTTTGACATCGTTATTATAAAATTTCTTATTGACAATTCAACATAAAGGTTTCAAATAACCTAAAAATAGTTATCTAGAAAAAGAAAAATAGTTATCTAGATCTAATAAATAGTTATTTTTTACATTATTTAATATTTACAAGAATAACGTAATAATAATTTATTAAAATATTTTAAAATTTTTATATCGATTTGATTTAAACTTATTACCAACATTGAAATGAATAGATAATTTTTTTTACGATGTTGATACACATGATCAATTGGTTTTTAAAAGTATCTATCAGGGTAATACCCTTTATAAGGTGATAAGATATCAATGAGTAACAAGCTTCTGAATTAATGTTTTTTGTGTACCGTCTTCTGCAATATATTTTTAATAATCAGGTAATTATATGTATATAGCTTTAATTATTAGAAAATATAATATATAAAAAAAGTATTAACTTTTTCTAAAATAAATATATAAGTTTTTCATAAGAGAATATCAATATTTTGACAATATGTCAAAGATTATATCATATAATGTATCATAAGTTGATTTATTAATTGCCTAACTGTATGTTTATATCTAATAATACATATGTATGTATATATACTATACATTATATTAAACTTTTAACTAATATACACTATATTAAATTTTTTTCAGATAGTTTTATATGACTTTATCATTCTAAACTGTTGTTAATATAATAAATTACTATTATTATGGATTTATATGTACGACCTCCTGAATCCTTATCTACTAGTGGAGATATGATTCAGAATTGGCAAAAGTGGAAAAAAGATTTTATGATATTTATGGAAGCAAGCAATTGTATAAACAAACCAAAGAATCATCAAGCTTATCTCTTGAGAACTTACATAGGAAAAATGGGTCAAGATATCATAGAAAAACTTGTTTCAAATAATTTAAAGGAAAGAGATGACATGAATATATTATTAGCAAAACTTGATAAACACTTTTGTCACCATAAAAATGAAGTTATAGAGCGATATAATTTTTTTAACTCAAACAAAAAACCAGATGAATCGATTGAAGATTATATTGTTAATTTAAAAGTATGTTGTTTCTAAAAAAATGTATATATTTTTTACTGTGCATTTTGTTCACATATTTTTTTAATTTTTAGAACAAAGCAAAAGATTGTAATTTTGGAAAGATGACAGACAGTTTAATTAGAGACAAAATAATTCTTGAATTTAAAAATAAACAACTGAGACAAAAGTTGTTTAATGTAGAAAATCTTAATTTATCAAGACTAGTGTCAATTTTTAATGAACATGCATCTACAATGCGAAAGGATCAACAGAATGTACCAAAAAAGACAAATAACATTGATAATGTATCTGACGATGATATTAAAAATCGAAATGGAGAAGCTAGTAGTTCGAACAGGAATGAAAAATCAGTAAATATACAAAATAGAAAGAATTGTAGTAAATGTAATCAAAGACATCCTATGAGAGCCTGTCCTGCTTGGGGTCTTAAATGTGAAAAATGTGGCAAATATAATCACTACACCAATTGTTGTCCATATAAGTTTATTGAAAAAAAGGAAATAAATGTATGTTTCTAATTCTAATAGTACATATATTAAGTTTATCTTTTTATTTTATTATATAATAATTATTTTTTTTATTTTAATAAATTTTAGGAAAAAACAAATAGCCTTAATGTAAATCCACAAAGAGATAATCAACAGGTAAATAATGAGAAATTGAAGAATTGAAGAATTTATTTACTTATTAATATCTAAATAAAACTATAACAAATTTTTTATAGTGTCCTACAGCTCCACCAATTTCTGATATTGATCACGTATATCCAAATCTAAATTATGTGAGATCTCAAGAAGCAATGGTATGTTCAAAAAAAAAGTGAAGGAGACAAATATAACAGACAAGACAATGCTGAATTTTGACTTCTTTTTTTAGAATACGATCAACTGGTCATATATGGAAAATAGATCAAATGAAAATTTCCAAAGAAGTGCGGCACCACAGGTGAGCAGTTTTTTTAAACTTGTATCTTTAACATTTAATTGAATTATTCAAACTTTTTTATTTTTCAACAAGCATCCAAACATGGATCAAAGAACTTCTAATATGGAAAATAAACCTCATAAAACGTCTAATAGCGATTGCCGATTATCGTAAGAAAATTTAATATGTTTAATATATTTAGTACAGTGTTTAGTACAATGTTTGTAATAGTTTCGTTAATAAATGACAAATAAAAGATTATATCTAACAGTAAATAAATTTTAATTTATTCATTATATCGGTTCCTACATTAAGTTAAAATTATATTCAGATAACTGTAAAAATTAAGAAAAATAAATGACACGTTAAATACGAATTATATTTCCTTTATTATAAATTAATTTCCTCTTATGTAGTCATTAAGAACTCAATTACGAATAAATAATTACAATAATTCCTCCTTTATCTTAAGTGTGAAAAATATCAAATTTATTTATTTTTGTTTTATATGAATAATTTGTGGTATAACATTTCTTAAATGATATAACTTATTAATAAAATAAATAAAGCACTAATCTCTTTGGTATGAGACTCACATAAATTGCAATTAAAAAGATTATATAATATTTTATAATCAAAAATATGTTTCTTTTTCCTTACAAATTTGTTATACATTTGCATATTAAGAATACAACAATCCTGTCAAATAATGTAGTGCTTTATAATAAATTTGTAGAATTTTTTAAAAAGATATAAAAATTTGTTTCGCTTTAGAATAATTTGTCATGATATATAAAAATGGAGTAAATAGATAAATTCTGTGATATACTAATCATATACTGCATTACTTTATAGTAATTTGTTTTTTTTTAAATCATGTCTTCATTGTATAAATAATTTAACATTTTAAACGATATTTTGTCAATTGATTCATAAAACAAATTTTTAATTTATTAGTACATCACAATAATGTCTAATGCTTAGGTTAATAATTAGATATTAATAATACTATAGTATAAACTCGACTTTTCAAAGAAAACAGATATTAAAAAAGTATTTTAGATGTAAAAACAGCTTTCTAAACTTTATCTATGTTAAAAAAGATTAGTAACAATAACAGTAAAATTTGTTCAAAAATGTTATTATACGAAAAATCTAGTAAACACTTATTATAAAAATCTATAAAAATACACAGTAAAATTCTAATATCTGCCTTTTAATAAAGATATTATGCATAACTTATATGTATGTCTTGGATGAGTATAAAGTCTTCTATAAATGAAAGACTTTGATGTCAATGGCATTAGTAAATATGCACAATATATTAATTAACATTTGTGAATACAGATATATGCAAAACTTATATTTTATATAAATGTATTTATAAAATATGAAGTGAAAAATTTATAATATACATATATATATAATATGTTTTATATATATATATATAATGTATACAGAAATGCTTTCTCATTTAGAAGTATAAAATTGTCAATTGTAAATTTTTTAAAAAATCGTTATATTTTTATCATATTTAATTAGCAATGTATGTAATTTATTCAAAATTTCTCAATTGGATGGAATAAAGGCAAATATGATTTTAATAAAATATAAAATTAATTCTCAACATATTTGTCATGTTACTGAAAGTAATTATTACTGTACTTAAAATATTACTGTACTGTTATTTTTAACAGTAATAGATACTTTTTAGTTACACAAACAAAAGGTACATAATAAATGTAAATGGTAACTTTAATTTTCTAACATAACTAAAGCCTATATAAATATTATTGTATGTGGTTTTCAGTATACTGGCAAGACACATGATCAAATGATTTGAATCAAGTTACGGACGGGTCTTGACTAAAATTATCTATATCTGACGAAAGTATAAGTTTATTTAAACTATAAGGTGGCCTTTTTGGTTTTGGAGGTGGAGTGGGTGGTCTCGTTTGAATGTCAAGATCGTCTGTAGGAGTTGGAAGTTTGTTTTTTGACCAATGTCCTAAAGATCGGTTAAAATTATTTAAACTACCTGTTCCACAATGTTGAACAGGCAATTCTTCTGGAAGATTATAATAATCAGCTTCGCGTGTTTTCATAGGTAAAGGCGGTGGAGGGTCATCTTCAGATGCTGTACTATCTGTAGTACCAATGCTATCTCTGTTTCCTTTTCCTAAACTACTTGAATCCGTTCCATTGTTTATATTTCTCAAATAATGTTGAGATTGCCCAGATAAGCGATTGCTTATTCTTCTTTCTTTCTCTACTTCTGATCTTAAAGGGCGTTTAGGCGTTAGCTAAACAAAATTTTTTTATTATTGTTATTATCATTATCGTCATCATTCGATCCAATTTTACCAAATATCATTGTATCGAAATATTACCTCTTGACGAAGTTCAAATATTGGAGTAGTAGGAAAACTAGATGTTAAGGGAGTGACTGGTGTCGATGTAATTTGTGATACATCTGCTGTAGTATACCACTGACTTGTTGGTTGATCACTTTTTGTTGACGCAATTGAATCACTTTTACGTGAACTTCTTCGTTTTGAATCTTTTTTTTTATTTGTTCCTGGGCTTGGACTTCCTAATGCTTTTTGTAAAGATGCAGTGGATAATATGTGTGAACGTATTGAAGAATTCCTATACAATAATAATTTTTTATTATACATCTAATTTTATGAATATATATATCAAAGATGTTATTAATGTTATTTTATTAATATAATAGCACACTATTTACCTATTTAGCATAATAGTCGATTGTTATAGAAGTTGTTTTATCCAGGGACAAACATGGTAATATAACAAATAATACGAAAAAATATCATGCAAATAGATAATAAATAATAGAAGAGAAGAAAAAAATAATATGTACAAATAATTTTTTAAATATATATGTACATATGTGGTACTTTTTAAATATTTTATTTTTAATTTTTAAAATTAGACTAAACTAAATTAGATTAAATTAATTAAACTAAATAATATTAAAATAATTAAAAAAATTTTAAATAAGCTAATTAACATATTAGATATTATACATATAAAAAATAGGACAAATAAAAATTTGTACATAAATATACACATGTGTACATATACAAAAACTGCTAAGTGCGAAGGAAGGATAATAGGATATTATGTTTATCAGGCCCAACGACAAAATTCCTGAAATTACATATATATTATTCTAATATTCATTCATAAAAATTAGATAAATATTTTTGAATTGATATTTAATGATAATTAATATTGATATTTTAACTGTTTTTTTTCCAAAGAAAACAATATAATCAATCATTTATTTAAAGTTAATTGTACTATCAAGAAAAATTTACTACGAATATTACTGATAAATCACAATTTTCAAATCACAAACCGAATATTACAAAATAATAATAAGAGATGAAAAGAAACTTTTAAAAATTACTATACTATAGTTGTTTTTACACATCATCAATCTAATATCTTTACCTTGATAAACTGACGTTTTGAGTACCAGATGAAGATGTACTGTTGTTAAAATTGAATGAGGCGAGCGACTTGAATGTTGCAACTTGGGTTCTGGTAAGAGAGGATACCCTGGAGTGAGTTCCACAGCTGAATGATAATTATAAAGTAACCACGTAACGTTATTAAAAAATACATGAGCTGATTTTTGTTTGCTATTATATAAAATGTGTGTTACGAATTTCAGGGGATTTTCATTTTTACATGCATATTAATCTTTAATCTTTACAAACTGAAACGATTCTTCAAACACATACAGTTATAATCTCATACCAAAGTTAATGGAATTTAATAACGTAATAATAAATGAATGAAATTGTTAGTACCAATAACAGCAATATTTGCAGCAAATTACACATATAAAAATAAACATATAAATTGCTTACTCTGAATTCATAATATTTGATTCAGATAATCGATGATTCTCTCCTCTCGAAGTTTGATGTCTTCTCATTGTAACAGGTTGGGTTAGATTTTCAATTTGTAAATCGCATGTCTGTAGTCCATATATAATTAATTTTTTCAAATAAATTCCTTTTCATAAAATAATTATCGTAACTTACCCTTTTGCCATACTTTGCCTCTACTTGATTTCGCATTGATATGAAACATTGTTCCAAACGCTGATGAAACGGAATCAATTCAGGAGGAGCACGTACTTTATGTAATTGAACACCAACACTAAGCAATGGAATTTGTTCAGCGATTAATCCCTCCAATTTCAAAAGATCGGAACTTTCTTCTGAATGAGTATTGCGATATTCAGAATTAAGAAATGCCTTTTCATAATTATCTATACCACCCATTACAGCTGGATCTAATATACCATTTAATTTCATACTAAGTGGATTTAGCGGAATATTATTGTCAGCTTTGTGTGCTAAGATTAAATCTCTTAATGTAGTATTTGTAGCTTCCATTGTTTCAATTGCATTACGAAGAGGACTAACTAAATAGGTTTCACTAGATGTAACAGGAAAGCATCTAAGAATGCCTGGTAATGGATGACTTGTAACGAGTACTGTTCTTTCTAACCATAATGAAGCAAACTCGTTATTGGTAATAGTTTCTTTTTCTTTATCGCCAGAATTAACAGTAGTTGAGGTTAAATCTTTCTTTGGTGCTGGTCTTGAAAATCGAAAACGTTGAACATCATTCACGCGATGATATCTTAAACATTATAAAAAGACAAAATTATAAATTCATATTATAAATTTATTGATTATTTAATGATATTTTACCTCAACACTGCTTCTGCTGTTATAGGTTTCCCACTAAGGCGATGTCTTTTTTCATCCATTAATGGATCTACCCTATTAATTTGGACGTATTGATGACTGGATTCTAACATTTCTGAAGTGGGAGGAGATAATTTATTCATTTGTTCCGCATTTGGTAACTGATTTAATGTTCGCGAGCAGAAATCACTGAGACGTTCATATTCTTTTCCACGATAAACAAATACCTGTGATTAATCAATGATAATTAATAATACTAATTAGAAGACATACAAACTTTTTATGAAATACCTTATTTTGTAAAAATGCCGGATGACCACGACCATAGTATGCAACTCTAAAATATTCAGGTTCAGGCCTTAATTGTTTTACTATTGAATCATAAAACTTGGCCATACGTGTCAATAATACAGAAAGTTGTAAATAATCAAATGTCTCTTCTTCATATTGTGCAACTAATTCCTTACATACTGCAAGTGCACATTCCCACATTTTACCCTTGTCAAAGTATTCAATCATGTCATTATATAATGCTTCTTTCAATTCGCGATGCGTTTGACATACTAAATATCTATGCGATCTTAAAAGTGGTGATAATGGTTGATCACTCCAAGCTAGTAATTGACTATGAAGTTTCAAAGAATATGCTGCTTCAGTATAATTGTCACATTCCAAATGTAGCTCACAAAGTTTATTCACATATCTATAAAATAAGTATTAAGCATTTGTTAATTAAAAATAATGTAATGAATTTTAATTAATAAACTTATTAACCACATATATACCTAATATACATTTCATTTCTATTTATTTCAGAGTAAAACTCTAGTAAATTTACAATACATAGCATTCTATGTTCCTGAGATTCGGCATGAATGATATCACGATATTGTAATAATCGCTCCATAAGTTTAGCTACTATATCAACAAAGCGTAATCCTTGTTCTCGCATAGTTGAGTGTTTTTCACAAAGATTACCCATTACTTGAATCCAAAGCAATCGAAATTGTTCATCTCCTCTACCTCCTTCGACCTATTGAAATGTACATATAAATAAATGAATAAATAGATTACAAATATTATAACATACCAATATATCTAATTTTGCAATCATTTCATTTTCATATTCTGTGAAATTAGCTTTTATGTGAGCGGGATCACGTTTAGTATCACCATATCCTTCAACAATACGTGAACTATAAAATTCACATTGCATCATATCAAAAAATATAGGTATTGTTGCTTTTCTTAATTCACTTTCTGGAATTAATGCCATTTCTAATATCGCTCCAACTAAAGCTGGTACAAACAATATTTTGTGTTGACCTAGATTAAACCACATTGATCGTATTTCAAATGCTGTTTCTCTATAAAAAAAATTAAAAAGGAAAAAGGAAAATGTTTTAATATATATCAGAAACATAAACTACTTTAATATTCCAATATATACCTTCGCATATCATTATAACGCGATACAATACGATTGCGCTTTGATGGCGTAAATGTTTCCAATTGTAAAGTTGGCTGAGTCAAAAATGCAATTGCACAATGAAAAAAGTTAGACCAAGCTTGTTGTTCAAAATCAGTGAAGAAACAATCCCTAATGGTGCCCGAGAAATAACGCAATGACTTCAAAATGATACTATTTTGAAGCATAATCATTTCACACCAGTCTCCTGGAAATACACTTTTTGATACTAAATCTTTAAATACTAATAATATTTCCATGAGAAAATCAAGTAAATCAAATTTAGTTCCAAAGTGATTTATATAAATTTCGTAATGATGTTGTGTCATTTGTCTGAAATATATATTTAATATTAGATATCTAACTTTTGTTCTTTTAAAAGGTTTTATATTCTGATTTTCTACCTGAATATTGCTAACATAACTGAAACCAAATTTCCTACTAATGGATTTTCTCTATCCATTGATATAACTGTTTGTATAATGGTTCGCAAAGCAGTGAGCATAATTTCTTTTACATCTTGTACAGTACTTCCCACATCTTTTCTAAATGTTAATTCCAGGATATCAGATAAAATCTTGACACACAACTCTACCTATATAAACATAAAATAAAAACATTTTTCTCATCATTATAAATCATCCATAAATATCCTTGTAAATATAATTAAATACAATTAAAAAAAAAGAAAAAAATTGGACAGCACAACAATAAACACCATTCCTGAAAATCTAGCATAAAATACTTATCATAAGTAGATCAGTGTATCTTTCATGACATCAGTGATCACCGTGCCAGTAATCCAAAATTTGTTTGCAAGTAACGCATTCGAGTTCACGATGTATATTTCAACAATTACCTCTTCAGAGTACCCACGATGTTGGTTGAGTCGGTGTCGTTTTTCGCCGAGCAGCCTGGCTACCTTCGCCACGCTATTTCCAGGCGTACTTGACAGCCCCTTTTATAGGCCAATAACCAAAACCAAACCAAACACAAAAATGAAATAGCCCTATGTTAGTGAGAATATAACGCCAATTTATGCATAAAAAAATACAGTTATATCCTTAACATGTCCATCACCTAAGAAAAATTACATTATAAGACTGCATGCAAGAAAAATGCAGTGCCCCAAGCAATAGAATAGTTATGAAATAGTTGAGAAACTACATCAAATACTACAATCTCTGTAAATATTCTTTTTTTGATGTTTATTTAACTTTTTATTTTAAGAATGTACATTCTTACAATATCCAGTCTGAATAAGATGAAAAGACAAAAAATAAATAACTTATACTTTATGAATCCCTTTAGAAAAGACATTATTTTATGAATACATGCAATAACAGAAAATTTGATTTGATTCTCATGCTGTAGTAAATTTTATAAAGGATGTCCTTGATTATATTTCTAGTCGTTTTAGTTTCTAATGTTCTGTTCAAACTAGTAAAATATTGTAATATTAAAGCAATTAAACATATCATAAAAGACATCCTAATTTATGGAGTAAAACAAGATTGATGAAATTCATAGAAAGATGCGTGGCGAGAGGATGTCAGGCTGCACGGAAAGCACAAATAATGACACTATTCACAAGTTGTATAGAGAAATTTTAAATACAAATCAAAAGCTCCGCTCACATTTTTGTTATATCAAATATGCAACATATATTTGTTTTTTAAACTTTATCACAATAACATTAACATGAACGAAGCTTCAACAAAAATTGTTACTCAAACAAAATTTTATATTTAAGAAATCATGATAAATTAGGTATAACAGTATTTTTTAATTATCATACATTTTAATGAATAATAATTTTGTTTCTTCACATTACTTCACAATTAACAAATTGTAATGATTAATGAAATGACATATCTTACCTCTTCTTTAGCTTCCAATAAATCACGAACCAAAATAGTAATTCTAGGTAACAATATTGCTCTGCATTCTGCACTCAAAAAAAGAGGACTATGAACAATATCATTCACTGTCATCATTTTTTGTTTAGTTAATCTTCCTACTGGTAAAGTAACTAATAAATCAGTCAAAATTGTGCTCAATTGCTTGCCACTATATACTCGCAGCAAATGAGGTATAGTAGTAGGTAAATATTTCAAACATGCTCCTTGAACTAACAAAGTACTATCTGTTTCATGTCTCATAAGCTCAACTATAGATCTTAATAATTCTGTTAATGTCTGAGAAAACTCTTCTTCATCTTCATTTAATCTATTGTAAAATGAATACTTTAATATATGTAATAAATATTAAGATAATATAAGAAAATTAGAACATACGCAGTAAATAAAAGACGGGATTCTACAACAAATCTCATACAATATTGGAGACTCTTCATTGTTTTAAGTAATATATCACGTTCTTGTGTATCATTATTAGTTGCATTATCTATACGTTTACGTAATACTGCAATTAATTTTTTGTATGCAAGCGTTGCAGAAAAACTTTCAGAAATATATAAATCCATTACTGGTTGAAAGTGTTGGTATTTCCTATCCGACACAAGACCAATAATATATAATAAACATTCAAATACCATATCATCATAAACATCACTATCCGAATTACTCATTAATATATTAAACAAAGCATCTAGAACATCCTGAAAACAAATTTTATACAATAATACTTATACATTCTTTGTCTCTATTCTCTGTTTTATAATATAAAAAATTTACTAACTTGTAAGAACTTTACTACTTCTTCACCATCAACTTTCATTAAAGCAATTAGAGATTCTCTCAAATCTGTATTGTGCGATGCCCAGTTCAATAATCCTAATAAATCTACATTTTGAGTTAATTTTGTAGAACAAACATTAGTCGCTATCAGAAAACTGTCCTTATTGCTCAAAGTAAGTGCTCCTAATGTTGGTTTTTTTTCTATATTTAATTCAACCTAAAATCAAGTATATTTACATTTTGTAATATATTTATGTATAAAAATAGTTTAATTGTGATATCAGTATTACCAATTCATCCCTTGTTGATGGCAATTTCAAGTATGAAATATCAGTTTCTTCATATTTCTTTTGATCTAATTTATAAACTAGTAACTCATGCTGTATATCCTGCAATGTTGTTCCATTACGTTGCATCAATTTTACGTAACTTAAGGCAAAAGGTTTTTCAGATTTATCTTTTGCTTCATTTGAACTTCGATGTTTAAATGTAAATTTTAAATGAGCCTGTTTAAATTCTTCGATAGGTACAGCAATCTTAAATGTTTCACACCACCTAGGTTTATCTTCATGATAATAAATAACACTATGATATTCATCAATAGGTGAAGCTCCACCGCCTAATGTCATAACCCCTGGTATTGGAACACCAAATTCATTGCAGACTCTAACCTATCAAAATAAGTCAATAATATACTTAAAAGTATCATTAATTCAATAATAAAGTTAGAGTATAATTAATAATACTGACTGTAACTTCAACATTTTTGTCTGTAGACTTTGATCCTTTGTTAAATTCACCACTAATTAATGTGAGGTACAAATCATTCCTCACATCACCTGGTAAAATAACTTCTGGAAATCCCATTTTTCTGGCAATAGCAACATTACCAAGTACTAAATGTGGATTTTCATCACGTACCTAAATATCAAATTCTTTATAAATATTAAAATATATTTCTTAATCTTTTCTCTTGTAATTTTTTATTTACTTGTTTTGGATCTCCTCTAAGCAGTTTTAAACTAGCCCATAAACCTTGTCCACCAGTAAAGCTGCCACTGTTTCCATTACTACTTTTTTGAATATTTGTTTCTTTTTGAGAAAGAATTCTACGTAATGTACCATCCAAACTTTCTTTCTCACAACAGCTGGAACAATGTAAAAGAACCAAACAAAACAGATCTATTTTAACTGTATTCATAAGAGGTTCCTTATGAAACAGTTCATATTTAAAATATAAATACAAATAAAATTTTACACTTACTGTACGAATGGAATAAAATGATGATGATCTGAATCACCTTCGAGTTTACCAGTAATATATAAAGTAATATCCATTGCTGCTACACCAAATGGTCTTCTCATATTTTCAGTATTTTTCACTTTTTGATTAGCTTGTGCTACACTTGAACGTCGATGGTCAGCATCTTTAGCTTCCATACCTCCTACTCTAATTACATAACAAACTAAGTGAACTTTATCTCTCGTTAAATCTCGAGAACCAAGATCAGTAAATAAAACGCGAAGATTATGCAATTGATCTATGTCTCTGGCAAGTCCTTCTTTGCTCCATGATACTACATAATTTTCAGTAATAGCTTTCATTTCTTTACCATCGTACAAAGTCAGTAATAATTCTACATCTTCTGCCATTTTACATACAAAATTCCTTACACTAACAAAAAAAATATGTGAATATACTGGTGCTTGTGGTTTTGGAGGCTTTTGTTTTGTATCATTAGCTGCCTTTCTTATTCTTTCTGCAGCTCTTTCATGATGATAATATAATTGAATTGTGCTTGTTTCTTCAGGATTAAGAACATTTCCTTGATCATCACGCACAACCATATCCATACCTAATAATTGATTACCAGTATCAATTCTAGATGTTGCTAATCTTTTCACATCCTTTAACTCATCTACTGTTAATGTGCCACTCAAAATTTTGCTTCTATATCCTATTAACTCTAAAATCTGCTGTTGCATTGTTCTGAAGTGCACAGAATGAATCTGTATATAATAAGAATCATATTAATTTCTTAATTTCATTAAGTATATATTTCACTATATTATACAAACCATGTATAGATGCTTCCAATGATGTCCCCATTCTCTTAAAACATTGGTGATTTCATGTATTAAACAGTCCATACTCAACGATTGTTGTAAAATGTGTATATAGGATTTTGGAAAAATCCCACATGTCCCTTTAGATTTATTACGTCCATAATACCAATCTCCACATTCTTCCAATATCTGTACCATTTCTCCAACAGTCAATCGCATTGCGTAAGGAGTTCCATGTACAAAGTTATGTATGGCTATCAATAACAAATGAATAATTGTATATATTAAATAGTTGTATATGAATTATATTATAATTACATTTCATTGTTTTGATTAATCAAAATATAAAACTAAGATAATTTGCATCAAAAATATAAGAAATGTGTGAGTAGAAGCAAATAACGAAATTAAACAAAAATATAATTGTTAGACCTCTCTATATTTATATTTTAGACAGTGTATATATTATGTACTTATTATGTAAATGATAATATGAATGATAATTATAAATGATAATTATAAATCATTTCGATTATAAATAATATAATTACATTAAACATTTGTTTAAATACTTGTAATCAGAATAAATACCATGAAATCATTATAAATTAATGTTTCGCGCGCAAAACAGAAACTAAAATTTTATCTGGTTGGGGCACCTCCCAGGATGTTAGATCTTATAAAAGTTAAATTAGCAATTTATTTCTTACCAACTCCTAAATGTTCTTTAACTTGCTTCCATGCCATTGTCATACTAATTAACAACTTATTATAACAAGGTATATACACTAATTACATTTCGATTCGCACGTTTGTTATGCGAAAATACGACTCTTTTATCTTGACATCTAACACAACAGTAACACGAAACAGGATGGTCAGTACTTAAATGTTATCACGGTGATGAGAATACGAAGACAAATACACCACGAAATATACCCTAGCTTATAGATATTCAAACGAAGCGTATATTTTCTCACATTAAAACCCGCGAAAAGTAGAATTTCTTAAACTAATCTTATTACGCAATAGTTTATAGTAAATTCGTTCGAATAATATTTGTAGTTATTTATTTTTGTATTTATAAAATAATATCCCATGCATAAGTAAAAATATAGTAACAAGTTAAATATAAATATATATGTATATAATTAATTATATTGAAGCTAATAAATTATATTATATTGAAGATTAATTTAAAGGGACGTGCTAATTAAAATTTAATTTAAATACATAGTATTTAAAGTAAGTTTGTTTTATTATAACAAAAAATGAAAGTTACGATTTTAATTGAAATCTTAAGAATATTCTTTTGATTTTATAATTTATAATCATGTATATATCTATCGTATTTGTTTGGTGTAAATTACTTGTTTGATATTGTGTATACTTAAATACTTGTACATATATGAACATAATATATATTAGATATAATATATGTTAAACGCCAACACCGGGTTCATAGCCATAGGATTGTTCAAAATTTCCTTTGTCTACTTCTAACTTTCTCTCGTGAATTTAACATTTAAATACATTTCATCTAATTGATAAATCACGTTTATAAATCACGCTTATAAAATTTAATTCGGTTACATAATTTTATAAATTCATTTATAATTAATTAGGCAACATTAATAATAAAATTATGGCACTTTATGAACTTGATAAATTGACAGAGAACGCGTCGTCAATTAATAAGTAAGATTAAAATATTTTTAATAATTTTCTTTTTAAATAAATTTCTTAAAATTTATTTAAATGTTTCCTATGCATTTTTTATGTAATTTGTTTCTTTATTATATTATTACTCATTGTTACAAAACTACTATGGTCACGTGTATCCAATTTCAAGCAATATATTTAATAATTTTTAATATTTAATTTAATATTTAAATATTATTGATTTTATATAGTTATTTTTTCAAATATATAAAATTATTATAATTGTTTATTATAATTATTATAATTTTGTTTTATAGCGAAGAATTTACGTTATATGTAAGTGATTTACCTGAAGAATTAAATGAGGTATGTAAAAATATTAATAATCTTTTATCATTATTAGGATATACGTATAATTATTACCTTTTTACTGATTAAGAATTTTGTCATTTTTATTTTACTCATTCAAATTTTACTAAATTAAAGATGATGAATGCATATATAGATTTATATACATGTGCATATATGTATGTTTAGTGTGGTTTATTACAAATTTTCAACCATTATGGAGAAATCAAGGGATATTTTTATCGTCCAAATGCTAATTGGGCGTATATTACTTATGATGCATATTACAAAGCTGAAAATGCTATAAAAGATTTACATAATATACCACCATTGCGTTTGAAATTATCATTTGCTAAGGAAAAACCTACAAGTGTGAAAGATACAAAAATATCTGTTCCTAAAGATGTTACAGAACAATATGAAAATCATAATGAAATAAATCTTGTATTAGAAGATAAGCAATTGTAAGTATATACTTATAGTTACATAATTATATAAAATAAAATTTATAAATTTATATAGGATACAACCAAAAGGTCGAGGCAGACCTTTAGATATATTTAAGAAGATTGAACCAAATCCAGGATTACCAAAATACTCGTATACAGCAGATAATGATTTGTTATATCCATATCCTTCTGAACCACATATATATAATCCATATGAAAATGCAGAACCTTATGCAAGTACAAACACATTGTGGACAAGGTATTATCTGTTATATGAAATATATATCTCACATGTTTTGTGACTTTTTAATATTTGTTGAAAATATTTTAGAGGGCAATTAACTATTACTTCAACTGGTAAGAGGCATGTTTCACTTGGTCGTGGTTATACGATGTATGAAATTCCAGATCCTGATCCTGAAATTTATAATCACATTAATAAAGTATATGAAAAACGCATTACTGTAAGTAAAGTAATATGAAAGATTAAAAAAAAATATTTTTTGTAATAACAATTTAATAATTTGATGTAACAGGGCTTATATGAATATGGCAAAGATACCTTACAAAGTGCAATTGGTATATGCAAAGTTTGTTCAAAAAAGACAAAGTATACATGTGAAAGATGTAATACCTTTTATTGTACTAGAATTTGCCAAGTGACGGATTGGCCTCAACATAAGATTGAATGTGAAGCTATTCCGTATGCATTCTCTCATAGTATTATATATTGATAGTTAAAAAATATTTAATACAGTTAAAAAATCGGAAATATACTTTTTAATTTTTAAATTTTTTTATTTTATTTTTAGAGCTTTAGTAACGACTATGTATTCTATGCCTGTATTACAATCAAATAATGAAGAACAAACTCTTACTAAAAACGTTATTAATAGTCAGTTGCCTCTTCGACGACCAAAAAAATTAATAAACGCAATAAAAAATTCAAATGAAGTTTTGAATGTTGCTTCAGAAAATAAAGATATAAGCAATACATTTGCAAATAATTACACAAGTGATAATGATTCAAAATGTTTAGATATTAAAACTAATAATCAAGGAAATTTATATAAAAGCAAAACAGAAGAAACAATATCTTCTAAGGAAAGTAAGACCTCTTTACATAAACAACCAATTGAAATTTCCAACAATAAAGCTAAAAGTCTACAGAAAGCAGATAACCAGGAAAATGTTAAAAAATGGCAAAAGTTTAATGCTAGTAATATTCAAATGATGGAGAATGATATATCATTTTCTAGAAATACATTTTTATCAAAAACTAAATTTCAAGATGTAATAATAATTATAAAAGAAAATCGTGAATGTTGGATTCAAAAGGTAGAAGATCAGAGTAGTATTGAAGATTTAATGACTGAGATACAGAATGAAGTAAAAAAGGCACAAAAGGTGGAACCAATAGTTGGAAATATTTATGCTGTAGAATATGAAAATGTATGGCATAGAGCTATAGTTACTTGCTTAAATCCAGTAAAAGTACATTATATAGATTATGGCAATGATGAATTTGTTGAAACAAATGATTTTCGTAAAATTGATAAATATGTGGAAGTTCCAAGATTGTGTGCTAAAATTCGATTATCCCAAAAAGCATATGAAAAATATAAGGATCTCAAATATGAGGATGTAATAAGTGTAAAAATGATATCAGTTGATTCTAACAATGTTATTAATGTTGAAGTTAAAAATGAAAATGACATATTAACATCAGAAGTAATTCAGACAGATAATAATTCAAAACTAAATAGTTCAACTGTCGTAAAAGTTGATGATAAAAGTGTGATTTCTCCCGAAATATCTACTAATGATAAAGCATTAATTTCTTCTAATAAAATAAAAAATATAGTAAATACTATAACTGTTGGAGAAATTGGTATTTTAGAAATTCATGCAGAAATAAAGAATAATACTTACAGTATTACATTATTGCCTAATAATGCAATACCTGATTATGAAAAATTATTGATCAATTTGCCTGAAGTGTGTGCACAGGCAGAAGAATGTTCAAATCATAGGTAAAAACATAATTTATTATAAATTATTATTTCGATAACAATTTGTAAAATTATTAATTTTTAGACCAAAAATAGGAGATTTAGTATGTGGTCAAAGAGTTGATGGAGATTGGTTTAGGGGATATATTTTATCTCTACAACCATCTTTAAAAATGGCTATAATAGATGAAGCTAGAATAATGTCAATTAACAAAACTATCAAATGTGATAACAATTTTTCAAATATTTATGCATTTGGTGCAGTATTGGAAATAACTGATGCAAAACATAAATTTAATGTAAATTTTATAATGTCTAATATGTTGTGAAATACAATATGTATTACAATATATATTACTTTTTAATTTTCAAATTATAATTTAATAGGAAGGTGATCAGTATAAATTTAAAGTAACACCGCAAACAATTAATTATGAACAAAATACAGTTGAAATAGAAATTTCGAAAGAGCAATTTAAGATAAAAGCCATTGTAAAGCCGTGGACACCTATGCCTGAACAGAAAGGATTACAGTATGCTGAATTGAAAAATGGATCTGAGGTACTATCTACAATTTTAATTTAAACAAAAAAAGTTATTATTCCACTGTTTACTTTTAATCAATATATAAAAGATTTTTATAAATAATGACAAAATATTTTTTTTATGAAAATCATTTTTCCAGGTACTCCTTACTTCTTATCGAAGTCATACACTTTTATTTGTTCGTTCCTTAGATACTATAGAGTTGGAACATTATAATCATGTTATGCAAAATATTGCAAAATGTGCTCAAACATGTATGTAAGATATTTGAAAATGCAGGATAATTCTCTTACTAGAGGAGCAAAAAAGGAAACATCGTCGACATCATACGTATTCGTATATGAGAACTAAAAATAAATGAATTATATAAGTGTATCATCCTTAATGTTGTAAGAATATCCGATCAGCTTACAATTTCTTTGAATCCTCTAGTAAAAGAATTACTTTGTATAATTAAAATAATTTTTGATAAAAGTTTATATAAAATAAAATATCTCTTTTTCTATAGCTCCATTTTTAAAAGAACCACCAGTCGTGGGGCAAATGGTGATAGCTCAGTATGCTGATGAGAATTATTATCGTGCAATTGTTACTAAAATACAAGATGATAAAATTACAATTTCATATGTTGATTTCGGTAATACAGAAGTTACAAATATAAAAAAACTTAAGATTTTATCTGATAATTTGAAACAGGTATGTTATTATTTAATATATATATAATAATATAATTCAAAAGTACTTACATCTAATATTCAAAAAGCTTCGATCTTGTACAACGAAAGTCATATTAAAAGATGTTTCTAAAGATGTACCTATGACAAAAGAAGCAAATGATTATCTAGCTTATTTAGTAGCAACTGAAGTTCCTCTATTATGTACATTTGATGGTATACCTTCCCAAGATGGTGTATATCTTAAACGTCATAATGAAAAAACTGTTAATAAAATGATAAGCGAATTACTTGTGCCAACAACTAAGGAAACTTGTGAAGAAGGTAATGATTAAATATTAGATAATAAATATTTTTAATTATAAACGTTATTTAAATTAACATTCATTTTCCTTGCAGATAAAACATGTTATATGATGGAACATTTAAGTATTGTTGATTTAGGAAAAGTTGGTGATGTTGTTGAAGGACTTGTATTGTATTCTGTTGAAGATGGTTACAGATATGCAATATGTCCTTTAGATTATGATCTAATGACACATGTTTTTGACATAATGCCAAAGAAGGTAACTTTTGTTACAATAAAATTTTATGATTTAATATAAATAAATATGTGTGTGTATATATATGTATGTTTTTAATGTTTTTAAAGATAACTACATTTTGCGAAACAACTAATTATTATATTCCACGTAAAAGTGAACTTTGTCTTGCTCTTTATGGTGATAAATGGTATCGTGGTGTGTGTTTAAGTCCTCGCTATTCATCTACAACAAGTATTGTATTCTTTGTCGATTTTGGAAATACTGAGATTGTTAACCATAAAGATATACGACTTATGCCAAAAGACTTTATAACTCCATGTGCACTTGCAAATATTTGCAACATTGTCAGTAAGTATATTATTTTAATTATTAATAATGTTTTAATTATTACAGTTATTGTAAACTTTACTAACATAATTTTACAGATATTGCACCTACTGACAGTAATGGACAATATTCTTCTGAAATAAAAAAACGAATTTCAGAATTAGTTATTCCTGATGATTTTATCAAAATAAAAATTGTTGATTGTGAGCTGGAATCCAAAATATATAATGTGGAATTACCATTAGTTAAAGAGAAATTAATTGAAGAGGGTTTAATATCTTCTTGAAAGAATACGCATAAGATTATACGATTATACAAAAAAACATTCTTTTTTTAATTATTATGCTTCTTTTTTAATTTTTATTAAACTTAAAACTAAGATATATTTTGTTAAAATAGTATAATTTCTTTAAAATATTTTTATATTTCTTTTATTATTTAACAGTTCAAAAATTTGATATCAAAAATATTAAATCTGTCACTCATTCTATATAAGATAAAAATATTTTAAATATATCTTTTTATATTTTTATATCTTTATATTTTGTATATTTTGTATATTGTTAATGTTTTATTTTCATTTCATTATGTTCATATTCAACGCAAAAAAACAATGTAATATGAAATGTAACATGAATAAATGTGAAATGAAAATAAAAAGTTTATTTAATATAATGAACTTTTCTATAGTAAATATTCAGCATAAGTATTCCCTACAGTACAAACACAAACTTGTTAACTGTGGTATACTTTTATTAATAAAAATTATATATATGTTATACATAATTATATATATATACATATAAAATGTATAATCACAGTTAATATTTTGATTATTTATTTTCCTAACCTTTCTTACAATCAGCTGACTAACCTTCCTTAATGTATCTGTTCAGATGACAGATCGCTCTAAGCAACTATTCAATTTAAATAATACGAGGCTTCCAAACAAGAGAAATAAATGATGAATGTTCAAATAAGACACCGTTATGAGGGTTTATTGCATAAATATACTAATGCCATGAAAGGATGGCAATATCGTTGGTTTATACTTAAACCAGAGACTGGCGAATTACACTATTTTTTAAGTGAATCTGAAAAAAATCAGCGGCCACGATGTTCAATATATTTAGCTGGTGCAGTAATTGCACCGAGCGATGAAGATTCTAATACCTTCACTGTTAATTCTGCTACAGGTATTTAAAATATGTCGAGTAATATCATTGTTTATAAGGTAATATAGTAATGTAGTAACTAAAACATGATAGCGTTTATGCATTAATTTAGGTGATATGATAAAATTACGAGCCACAGATGCCCGGGCTCGTCAAGAATGGGTTGACAAACTACGAGCTGTTACAGAAATGTATACTAGAGCAATAGCTAGTAGTCATCCTCCTTTACCTCCAAGAGAACATTCTGCCAATTCTACTAGAACTCCAGTTGCTAAATTAGAAGTTTTGGATGCGTTTGCCAATTGTCAGGAGCAATTAAGAAAAGTGGAAAAGCATAATCTTGCATTAGCACAAACTATTGAGAACTCAAGTTTAAACTTAGATCCTGATTTATTAGTACTTAAAGCGACTGCACATACTACTTTACATACATTAAACCAATGCCTCAATATATTATATCAATAATTTATTGAAGATTTTATTATCATTACTTATAGCATGAAAGAATTATTTTACCAATCATCAATGTATGAAATGCATTTCAATTAATTTGTATAAAATATTTTAAATTTGTTACTGACAATCCAGCTGTCTGATCTTCCATGTTAATGGTATGTGAGAGTCTGCCTTCTTATTAAGTCAGATAGAAACAAATTGTTTCAAATCTTTAAATGAAGAAGTAGTTTCAATGAGATATGTATATCTATTATACATATATATAGATATAGATAAATATAAATTGAATTAATTTAAAATGGAGCAGGTGTTTGTGGTTGTTGTATGTAGACATATAAATAAAAGAAATACTCTTATGTCTGTTATATGTATTTATTAATTATTACAAATAAGTATTCATCATTAAGACATAAATGTTTTAATATAAAAAATATATTTATAATTTTAATACAAAAAGATTTTTCTAAATTTATATTTATATCGACAACGAAGTAAAAGGTAAAACTACAATTTTCTGAGAATAAATGTCAAGGACACAAAATTAGGTGAAGGTGGACGGGCAAGTGTTTTATCTTTGTTTAGAGAACAGACTCGATCAGTTTTATTATTGCATTGCTCTCGTGAAGATCATAACATTTGCACGTTCAACGTAAAAATTTAATTTAATATAATTGACAAAAGAAATAAATTATGTCTATTGCGTCTACTTCGGAACTTGTAACTGAAGCTGCAGGTGTTAAAATCTATATGACAGAAGATACTGCATTTACGGGAAAAGTTTGTGTAATATTGAAAAATATAAAAGAAACTAAAACACTTGGAAAATCTTACGGATTTCATCTAACAAAATCAAAGTGGGATCCTTATCCATGGATAAGCCATATCGAAACCGGAAGTCTTGCCGATAAAGCTGGACTCAGGTAAGAGTGAAGAAAGCAATAAAATAATCTGCTATATTTGATCTATTACATTTTAGAGCTGGCGATTGTTTAGTTAGCATCAATGGAAAGGACCTAATAGGATTGAAAATAAAACAAATAGCAGCTTTAATACATCATTATGAAAAATATGATTTAAAATTATTTGTTTGGAGATACATTAATAAAGAAGAAAAAGAAAAAGAAACAGGTATAGCTCTGAAAGGACCACTGCCAGAAGTGGCCTGTAAACTTACAAATGCAATAGCTGGAGTGGTACGTAATTTGATATTGACTAACTTTTTATTATTAAACGATTATATTTTAAATATTATAAATATGAATTGAATGTATATTATAAATAGTTTCTAAAAATAATCATTACATTTATTTAGATACGAGTTTTAGAATGTCCAGTTTGTTTGGAAAGTTCAGTGCCTCCAGTCTCTCAATGTGTTCATGGTCACATTATTTGTGCTGGATGTAGACCAAGGACACCTCGTTGTCCGATTTGCAGAGTTAGATTAGGTCAAGGAAGATGTTTGCTCGCGGACAAACTTTATAAGATATTTGAGGATATTTTTAACATAAAAAACAATATATATAATACTGGAGAATGTCATACACGAAATCTTCGAGATTGGCTTTTTGGCAAAAATAAAAAAAAGGAATTAATACAAACAGCAGAAAAAAATAATTTTACAAATTCAAAAACGCACCAGTTATTATTAACCAAATTATTTCGTGGTAGATTAGAGAAAGCTGCTTCAGCAGATAATTTAACAATAGTTCGCAATGAAAAATTAAATGCAGATACTGCACATATAAATCTAAATCCTGATGAATGTACAAGTTTATACGATCGAACGAAATCTGCAAGTACTGGAGAATTGTCAAAGGATGCTATGAAAAATGTTGATAATCATTTGCAAATTGATGCGACAAGTATATCAATGTCAAGTACTAATAGTTTAACATCTGATACATTTTCCATACCAGTTTGGGGAAGTTCTATAGACTCTATATCCTATACTCAAATAATATGTCCCCTTTCAAGACAAACCGGATGTAAAAATATTATTTCATCTGATGCAGTATTGGAACATTTGAGTAGAACTCATGAAGTACCACAAATTCATTTTTATTCTATTTGTGCAAAATTTCCACTACCTCTTCCATTTGGTTCAGAAGCTGCTTATATATTGCACTGTGGTGAAGATCTCTTTTTCTTTCAGGTATATATTTTAAATTTTGTAAAGTTATTTATTGTATGTACAAAATAATAATTTAAATTATAAATATTAGTATGAAGATGAAATTGTTTGGATTAGTAGTACCATAGGAGGAAAAATATCATGGGAATGGACTTTGTATGGTCAAGGACAGAATGGTACTGAAATAAAAATTCGTAGAAGTGTCGCAAGTCTTGTAAATCCTATGATGTTAACATCACAACATATTGCTCCTTTACCAAATGCTTTGTTATTGTACACATTAGACATTCAACTAATAGAATGTCACTCACATGAACAATTGGGGATGTAAAATATATATTATAAAAAGTGTAATAAAATTGTTATTATTATAAAACTAACAAAGTATCTTACATTCCAATATAAAAGATACATATCACAAAGTTAACATAACGTTATTTATGTAAACAGTATTGGGATACATTACAAAATAAAAAGCATCGTCTTATTTTAAATCAACATTTAGTTAAATGTTGATAAAGTTAATAATTAAAATTATAATTAAAATTTATAAGATATGTCAATAGATAACGGTACAAACTTAAAATGTTAAATTTAGGGTGTTTTACGTAATATATCGTCTAAATATGGCTTAAAAAAATCAAGCTGACCAGTTTTTATGGCTTGGCCAGCCATAATATCAAATGCATACTTTAATACAGCCAAATAATTTTCTTTTCCAACAATGCTTAATTGTACATTGAATATATGTGTATCGCAGGAAGGCATCATTTTTTTTCCAGCTGGTATGCAAACTTTTCTTTTTTTTACATCAGGTTGTGACACTTCAGCTTCTTCTTTCTTTTTATCTCTTTTGGGACAACTACAAACTCTAACAGGAAGTCTTTGTCGACCTAAAATTCTTCTGTTACTATCTTCCAAAGTAAAAATTAACTCTGTTGGTCTGCGATTCATTCCAGATGGACAACTATTTTTACATAAAAATTTAAAACACACTAGAACATATTGTGATCCAGGTTGTGGTCTATTAAGAGGTGTCACTATAGATAAATGTTCATTTCTTTCTTCATACATGGTAAGATGATGTGTACAACGAACAACATGTTTGATCACGCTGGGTAATACATCTCTATTACTTGGATTATTTGGTGCCATATGATTATGACATCTCCTAACTGGATCACTAGCATATTGATCTAAACTAAAAACCATGGCAGTACGTAAAAGGAGACCATCTTCAGGTGGTTCCCATTTAAAGCGTAATGGCAGTGTTTCTTCCATGTTGATAAACACTTTTTTCAATACTTGTGAATACTAAATATAAAATGAATAAAATTAAAATTAAAGGACATTTTTGCATGCAATAATTAAAATAATAATTTAATAATTGTATACTTACTACCCAATTTTTACTGGAGTCTAGATTACCCAATGAAACCTGGAAATTATAACGACCAGGAAACTCTTCCTTTATTGGAATAGCAGGATCAAGTTCTTGGAAATATTCTTCTTCTTGTTCTTCATCCTTTATTTCGGCTTCCAAATATTGTGGTAAATCATATTTTTCCTCCATCTCTTCCGTTACACTTTGTATCCAGGGTGTGGGCACAAATCCACTAAATAAAGCGGCACAAATATGTAAACATGTAAATGACATAAATATATATAAATATATATATATAGGAAAAAACCAAGATATCGAAATGTATAAAAAGATTATATATCATAGTTATTATATATCAGTATAAAAAGATCATATAGCATAGTTATTATATATCAGTATTTCTTACATATCTTTCACTAGTGTTTTATATTCTTCTTCGCCTAATAAATCAGACTCTTGCGAATCTGAAAAACCATTTGTAGCAGTCATATTCCATTAAATATTTGTTAGATATCAAACTAACATCACGCTAGACGCCATTTACATATATCCGCGGGAAAATCTTTTGTTAAAATAACGATCGATTTCCAATTTACGATCATACGTTAAAAGCCGCTTTTAATGTGATTTATCATGAAACAGTAACATTGTATAACTTAGTTAAACGAAGTCACATTTAGTATTATGAAGTTGAGAAAAATGAAAAGTTAAATTATATTTAATTATCTTAAATAGTTTATGAAAAAAATTGTTAAGTGAAATATTTTTTGTAATTAGATACCTATCTACAATCTGCATATTACATGGACATAAGTCACGTTACTTTATGGCGGGAATACCATGTGGCACAGTACGGCAATGTACGTTACATGTACGAAACAAACGACTCCAATATGGCGAATGTAAGGGACAGTGATACGTCGTTGTGGCTTCATAACAAGCTTGGTACGTCAAATGATAGCTGGACTGGAAGTTCAATTTGTTCACAACTCAACGCAGAAGTATTGCGGAATATTAAAGACTGTTTTCCAGATCTTCAAACACAAGTTAAACTCAAATTACTTCTTTCGTTTTTTCACATACCAAGACGGAATGTCGAAGAGGTAAGGCATGCGGTTTGTCTGGTATAGATTCTTAATGCGTGAAAAAGTCGAGAAATTTGTTGTTAAAATACTGATGTAAAGAGATTGATAACAATGATTTCATTTTTTAAATATTTAATAACTATTGTATATATTATACTCCCGTTGTTATTTAGTTTCATTTAGACAATAAATGTTTTTGAAACGTTTAGTAACTAGTTATATGTGACTAATATTTTCTGTAAAATTTAAGTACAATTAATGTTCATGAATTTTAATCGTTTCTCTTTTAAAAAATGTGTTATGTATTTTTACATTTTTAAATGTAATTTATGATTTTACTCAATTCTACAGTGGCGTGTTGAATTGGAAGAAATCATTGAAGTGGCATCATTGGATAGTGAACTATGGGTATCGATGTTATCCGAAGCGATGAAGACGTTTCCATCAACAGGCTCTTTAAACACAGACATCACAGATTTAGATGAACATAGGCCTATTTTTGGAGAATTAGTGAATGATCTTCGAAAACTTTTGAAAAAGCAAAATGATCCAGCTATGCTTCCATTAGAATGTCATTATCTTAATAAGACTGCTCTTACATCCGTGGTTGGTCAACAGCCTACACCAGTTAAACATTTTACACTAAAGAGAAAACCAAAAAGTGCAGCATTAAGAGCAGAATTACTTCAAAAAAGTACTGATGCTGCAAGTAATTTGAAAAAAAGTACTGCTCCTACAGTGCCTGTGAGAAGTAGAGGAATGCCCAGAAAAATGACTGACACAAGTAAGCTTATATATATAGTTTCAATTAGTATTGTCTTGGAGAGAACAGAATGAATATAAAACCATAAAATAATATGTTATTTGTAGCACCTCTGAAAGGCATTCCTAGTAGAGTTCCTACAAGTGGCTTTCGTTCTCCCTCGCTTACGACTTCTTCGATGTCTAATAGGACACCTATTAGTAACAGAATGCGTAAAGACGTAGGCATTAAGCTATTGGATATTAACGAACAACCACTTGGTTATGCCCAAGCAAAGAAACGAAAGAGAATGATGGAATTAGAAGAACAACAGAAAAAAGTTGCAGAAGCTCAAGCAGTGGCAGCTGCTGCAGCTTCAACAGCCACGACTACAACAGAAACATCGACGACTCCAGAATATGCCCAGGGTTTAACTTCAATCAATCCACCTGCTACTCCAATCACTCCTGTAGCATCTATACAATCTTATACGACACCTACTCCACCAAGTGCAGTATCGGCAGTAACGACACCACAAATTCGTATGTTTTTATATATAACTTTATTTTATGAATAGAAAATAATCAATTTTTTCTGATACAGCTACCACACCAAGTACACCTACGACAGTTATACCTGTTTCGACACCGACGGTTATTACGCCAGTGGAAAGTACACCTGTCGGAGTACAAACAGTCAGACCAGCTCAAACGGTTACACAAATTCGTATACAGACTACCGCACAACCTGCTAATGCAGCAGCAAACACAAGAAAGGGCTTATCTCTAACGGTATATACAAATATTTATAATATAAAAAGATTTGTAATTTCGTAAAATCATAATTATGTCGTGTATTTATAGCGAGAACAAATGCTAGAGGCACAAGAAATGTTTAGAACAGCTAATAAAGTAACTCGACCAGAAAAAGCCCTTATTCTAGGTTTCATGGCTGGTTCAAGGGGTATGTATTTGTTAAAGTTTCCAAGTAACTCGTATGAAGCTTATTTATCATCTTTTATTATGTATTTAGATAATCCTTGTCCGAAATTGGGTAATATAGTCACAGTAATGCTTTCGGAAAATATAGAGGAAGTGACTCAATCAGATGGTACTACTGTACCCATGTTAGTCGAAACACATTTTCAAATGAATTATACGAATGGTGAATGGAAGAGGATAAAAAAAAATCGGCGAATCGTTACAGAAGAATCAACGTCTGCTGCAACCCCTGCTCCTAATGCAACCGCAACGGCTTCCAATTAAAGAAAAAAAAGAGATGTTTATCAAATTATGATTATATAGATAATAACGCTGTCGGATGACAGTTAAAAAAAAAACTATTCTATAGATAGCAAAAGAATTTGAGTGCAGAAGGCAAGGTGTGGCCTCTGTATTCCATGTGCTATAAACAGATTTGTGTATCATGTTTTAGTAGTAAAGTTTTAAAGTACAGTGTACATATATGTTAAAATTATGTGAAAAAAGCTTCAGTTATTTTAAAAAAAATAATATGTAATAATCACGTACACTATTTCAAAATCGAAGATCGGTTAAACAATGAACGCATTTTTTATCAGAAACAACGTTTGAATTAATCACCTTCAACAGATTTCAAGTACTATGGAAGTAAAAATCTCTATTTTTAATGCGTATCTGATTTCACCGATAATGAACAAATTATCGTGAATCATTGGTTAATTAGAAATATTTACTATCAACAAATAATGTGATATTTTCCATTGTAGGGGAAACCAAACGTCACTAATTTACATGCTATGATTATCGTTCATAATTTGAATTTACATATAAATATAAAATGTTTCCCCACTATATAGAATAAGAACGAACATAAAACTTATAATATTGTTACTTGAATAAAATATAGTTATATTGATTAATATTTAATGTTGTACCTTATCAGTTAATCGAATACATTATTTGAGAATAATTCTAGATATTCAAGTTGGTATCAACATACGACTCCAAAGATCAATTTCAAATTTTATTCCGACAATAGTCGCCCTCTAACGTTTTACTACAGAGATATTTTACTTTTCGAAGAGAATATTTCGTAAGAATTTAAACAATTATTTTTATAACAACAGCATTTGAATAAACCTGTATGTAACTGAAATAAGTGTAACAAATTCACTGATCTTCCGTAATTACATCTTATTAAAATGCGTCATTTACAAGAAAAGTGAGTTATATAACCTCTTTGAAAACTACGCGTTATTAAACCTTCAAAAATAAACACATAGCTGCATTTGATTGTTCTGTAAAGGAATCTTGTGTTTGTTTAAAGATTTTGTCATCGATATAACTAATAATTTATACATTAACAATGCTACGATTGTTAACATCTCTACATTCTCAAACGTGCAAAGCAGTAAGTCTAATATTATAGAGATATTAAGTAACTGATTTAAATTTTAAGATTTATTTTAATATACACGTAACGTGATGTTTATATATACGTATGTGTATATTTACAGGTATTTGTTGCAACATCAAATTTGATGAAAACTAGATATCCGACTTTAGTACAACATGCTCGAAGTCTTTGTGTTAGTAGCAATCTTTCTTCTTGTCAACTTCACATTCAAAAGCCTGCACCTGAATTTTCTGGAACTGCGGTAGTTGATGGTGATTTTAAGGAAATCAAACTAAGCGATTATAGGGGAAAATATGTTGTTCTTTTTTTTTATCCTTTAGACTTGTAAGTTGTTAGGTTGTTAGTAATGAAGCTTATTAAAGAATACTAAATTCTTAAGATTAATCTAAGATTTTATTTTTAGTACATTTGTATGCCCCACTGAGCTGATAGCATTCAGTGAAAGAATTTCAGAGTTTAAAACTCTGAATACTCAAGTAATTGGAGTTTCTACAGATTCGCATTTTAGTCATTTAGCATGGATTAATACGCCAAGAAAGCAGGGAGGTCTAGGTGGCAATTTGGGCTATCCTCTTCTCAGTGACTTTAACAAGGAAATATCTGCTAAATACAATGTACTTCTCCCAGATTCTGGAATTGCCTTACGAGGTCTTTTCATCATTGACAAAGATGGAATACTGAGGCAGCTTTCTGTAAATGATTTACCAGTGGGCAGAAGCGTAGATGAAACATTGAGACTCATCAAGGCATTCCAATTCGTTGAAAAGCATGGAGAAGTCTGTCCTGCCAATTGGCAGCCAGATTCTAAAACTATTAAACCAAATCCAAAAGATAGTAAACAGTATTTTGAATCAGTTAATTAAACTTAGTTTTTTCAATCGTATAATTGTATTGTATTGTATAAAAAGTAATAAAAATAAAATATTAACATATTTGTAGATGTCACGGTGACAGAATAATATGCTTTTCGCAATCTTATATAATTTTTTTTCACTTATTTTTTATTCTATTTTAATTTTTTTTTCCAGCAACAAAAGATATGAATGATGGTATGCGCATTTACATAATTGGATTGTTCGTAGATCGTTTTGTAATAACAGAGTCGAAAGTGTATTTAGTCCCTTCAATCAGAATTAAAGAGGACTGCTTGCGGTGCTCAAATTAAAAATAAAAAGTGTAGAAAAAGGTGCGTGAACAGTCTCGTACATACGCGTGTGACAGAGAATTTAAGAGTCGAATCTAGAGTCTCAGTATAAAAAAGTATAAAAAAGAACAGCAATCTTGTGTTAATTAATTTGATTTTTTTGTAGCAATGAAAGTAATAAGAATGGATCAAATTTTCAAAGTTCGTTTTGGATTCTCTGTTTCTTCACGGCTAAAGTAATTCTGTTTGAAAAAGAGCAACATAGATGGACTATAACAATCTAGCTTAAGTAATTGAGAAATACTTTTATTTATAAATCATATGTCATTTAATATTCTTTACTAATATGAAAATATTCATTTTCAATCGAGTCGCCGTTTCTTTCCTGTGATCAATAGAAAATTCTCAATTGCGAGCAATATTGATCGATATCAAAGGAGCCTGATTGCCGGAAAGGAGGCTGATTCAGGGAATTGGTGGAACCGCATTTACGATGAATTTATAAGAGAGAGCTTATTATTTCGTAAAGAAGATACCGACGCCGGTAACGCCCCTAAAGGAAGGGATAAAGTAACCAAAGAGGGTCGGAGAACGAGCGACGTATAAGATATACCGGGAAGCAGGGAAAAACTGAAAAGCGACGCCGAGATAAACGGCTCATCCTTTTTCGCCCTACAAAATCCAATCCTGTCCTCTACGAGTCGAAATCTCAAGATTAAACATATTTCGTCTTCCTTTCGAGATAGTGTGAATTAACTTTATGATGTCGAGATGTCGCGTGTCGATAGGGGATATTGTTTTCATCGAACGAAATTTACCTATCATTTGTCAAATCATGGAAACGTTGAGAAATGCTTATTTTTTCTTCCTTTTTTTTCAAAAAAAGAGTAAGACATCTAAGTATATTCAGAATGTCGAAAATGAAAAAAATTTCGTTTATTCGCGTCTTTGCATACAATTGTTGTTGTGGCTCTATGAACCAAGCAATATGGATTCAAGATGTTTGAATTTTGAGGCGAATAGCGACCATGCGAGTGAAGTATAGCGAAATGAAATGAAATGTAACGATTTCGATAGGATCGAAGATCGTGATGAGTGAATTATATAATTTTGGTGTAATGTAACGTCTACAACGATGTATTGTCTTGTGCACTGAGTTTTGCACTGTCGCACTAAATGTTGCAATGATCTTCCCCGCTAACAGCGGGCCTATTTTATGCGAATGTGATGGCTAGTGCTGACCAATCACTTTAAAGTGCGAATCGTTTGATTGCCTTAACGTAATTCATTTAAAAATGATGAAATTAAACATCGATATCGACGATCGATGCCAACTATTTCTAGAGGACATCAAGTATAACAGGTACGCAGATTAGTGGCCAGGAATAATAACAATAAATGATCGCGTTACAGCAGCCGCGATAGAACGTGGTTTATTAGAACTTTTTACCAGCATGAAACAGCCGAAAAAGGCCGTTGCCCAAATAGATCTAAAAATAATAAATTTTTTCATGCGGACAAGAAGCCTAACGTCCCTTGTATAGAATAATTCTAACATTTAGAATTATAGAAGGCTAGAATTATAGGGCCAAACAACGCGTTTCATGTCTTAATATTTTTTCTTTTTTTTTTTTTTTTTTTTTTGCACAATTTTATATTTGCGTGACTCGCATGTAATCAGACAACGAGGAAAAGTTTTTTCCTTATGTAAGATACATTAAAATGGATCGTAACGCTGTTGCAAGTTAATTGTACCGTGAATCTCAACACATAATTAGGCGTATGAATGTAAGTATAAGTTACTCGTGCTTATTTATCGAAGTGAATGTTGACTATTGCGCAAATTCCGGTCTTATAACTGAAGGAACTGCGCGCAAAAAAATTGTGTCTCTGTGTATTCTTTAATGGGAATTCTATGATTTCTAAATTTTCTATAATTTTCCTTTCGCGAGGAAAGTCAAACCACGCAAAATCGCGGTGAAACAATGGCAGAAAATATGTCGGGTAAGCTTTTGCAAATGGAACCAGGTGTAAACAGTTGTTGCGATCGGGTCGAATTGCGTGTAAATCGTACGATATAATTTACGATATAATTTACGAACAGAATTGTCTTGTCACGTCACAGCTGCTTCACACACGGAAACATATGAAAATTTTTTTACGTAAGCAGAGACGGACATCGTTTCCGGCAACTCGTGTATCGCACGCGAAAGTGTCGTGCACAGAATTTTTGATTAATCAAAGATTCTCTCTACACAATGCCTCGCTTTCGTCGTTTCGTCGTCGACGAGATTACAATCCCGTTTCCAATCCACAAGTTCTTTCTTTCTTTCGTCAGGTGTTAAAAGTTTCTTCCGAGCTTCGCGATTACTTTCTCCATAGCCCAACGTGAAAAAATGTTAATCTCTTTGCAATCTAGTTCGACGACGGTGGCAAGTAAAGAAACAACCGACTCGAGGATGAAGAAATAATTGAGCTCGGTCAAAAATTTCGTCTGATTTACAGAGGCCGCAACGAGAGAAAAAGTTTCTTGCATTACTTACGAAAGGATGTACGACCTGGGATCGCGCCAGGGGTTGTAATTGCTGGAAGGCACAGGTTTCACCTCAACGATGTGAATCTTCGGGCCAGCCGATCGATACGTTGAGTTACCTTCTCGTTCGACCCGATCCGCGTTCGCTCTCAGCATCGAGGTCAGAGATGCTTGGTTGCACGTAGCCGGCAGACAAAGACCCAAAAATACTTGTCGTGTCTGAAAACAAATTGGTCGGTTCCAATTCGGTCGGCGATGTGACTCGGACAGGGTGGTCAATCACGTCATTGAAACAACAAAGAAGGACAACATTAGATAGAACAAAGAAGGAAACGATCGACGTGTCTTAATGAAATTTTCGACATTAGACAGCAAGATAAATCAGAGCACAACGATTCAATTTCAAGATTAATTAAACTTCCATTCGTTTCCATTTCCCTTCTGTTTACTTTGCCACCATAATTTTCAATCTGCCTCAAACACCCACCAGCTTTCAAAATTCAATTTCACTTAAGCTTGCCTTCCTTTGGTACTTTCTCGTTCATTTGCCGGTCTACTCATTTCTGCGACACGCTCTTGCCACCTACGTCGCCTCGACAGAAAAGTCATGATACAATTTCGAACTTGTCCGACGTAAGCTGGATCTCTCGGCGCAATAATTTCCCTGTGTATAGAAACATCTCTTTCATTTGAAGTTTCGCGTCGGTCACATATTTGGAAATTTTTAAAGGTCATACTGACGAACAGTCGCGGGACATTAACTTTCGTCTGTTCACAGGAAAATTCGCGAAAGAACTTCCCACCTCTTAGATTTCCCACGAGCTGCCGCTTGCCTCAACTTCTCGCTTTTCGAATAGGTTATCAAGAGTGTCCAGAATGGCGTTTTTTATCTTGGTTAGCTTCGTTCGCGCGGCGAACGTGTCGCAATAACGAAGGAAAATAACTGCGAACCGCGGGGGTTGCTTCCTTCTAATCGCGAAATATAAAACCTTGCATAATCTGATTAAGCTAAAACCTGATAAAACCTGGATTCTCCGCGGCGACGAAATTCATTACTCGCGAAACTTTCGAACATTTGAAGCACGATTAAAACGCTAATAGCTGTAATATTGTCGTATTAAGTTGCGTTAATTTTCCAGTTTTCCATCGAAATGATTCACTTCTCTCCTTTTCGTTACTCGAGCAAAAACGGTGAATTTAACGAACTCCCTCAATTCGCAAATATCGAACAGAGGCTTTAGCAGAGGCTAAATATTCATTTGATTAATTAGCCGCTGACTAGTTCTGTTCGGAAGATAAATGATCCGTCGAGTGTTGCTTGGGATTGTGAGTTGAATTAATTCGACTAATGATTCATTCGTTATTACAGCTATCGTGTCATTCGGCTCATGGAGGCCGACTAAAAGGGCGATTTTTGTCTAACAGATCGAAAAAAATCGATCTTCTTTTGTACAACAATGTTTAAAAAATAAATTCTTAAAGTTTTGTTGTCAAATTATAACGAAAGTAGCGAAAATGTGAGTAACATAGCCGCAGCATTTTATTTGTCCAAGATTCAAGTTAAAATCATTATTTATATGTGAAGACTATAATGATTTTCGACGATTAACAATTGAGGAATGACAAACTTAAACCGTACGTATCTTGAAACATCAAACGCATTTTTTTTCGAAACTATATTTTTCAAACTGGTGTGTAGATTAAAAAGTGAGTCAACTGACTAATTGACTGATCAACTCCAAAGTTTATTTTACTTCTTGTACATTTCTCTGTACGGATCATCTCTTCGATCTGTTTTATTTTATTTTATTTTCTATTCATAATATTTATTTTCATTATCGTCTCAACTTGTTTATCAAAAATTAATTTTCAATCGAAATCGTATAATTGGTCTAATTTTTTATAATTTTTGTTAAAAACAAGTCTAAATTCCAAACTATCTAACTTTAAGAAACATTTTTACTTTTTAGATTCTGATAATTGTAATAAATGCTACATTGCGTATAGTAGAATTCAGTCTGACAATGAAAAAGCAAAAACATTTTTCCTCCCCAATTATGAATGTACCAACAAAATATTATTCTTTTGTAATATTTACGGTATTTATAATTTTCTAAAGAAAGTCATTCAATTTTACACGAGAATATTCTCAAAGGATGTTAATTAAATGAATCAGAAATACTTTCTTGCGAGGTAACAGTTCTCTATGAATTTAATAAACTAAAGTGTTATCGACGGGAAAGTAAAAACAAACGAGAGACGATCGAGAGTGGCAAAGATACTTACTGAAAATTCGAGTTCTTTTGGCAATGTCAAGTACATCCTCGCCACGTGAAATTTCAACGGATAGGGTGGCGTGTCATCGAGCTGTTGGCGAACATCTCGACCGGTGGTATTCAGCTCTTTGCAGAGGGTGCTCGAACCGAGCCAGAAGCCGTTTCCAAAATGATATTGCGACGAGTAACGACCGCTCGCGTCCGACACTATAGATAAAAAAGAAAGAAGAAGGATAGTGACGAATTAAACGCGATGAAGAGCATTCTTATGAAAGAGAGTGGAAGATAAGCGCACGCTGCAAACACTGTCATTTCTTCGCGATAAAACCACCGCTCCGCCTCGAAGAGGTTGGCGAGGTTGGCGAGAGATAAGCTTTCGAGAACTCAAGAGAACAGTAGGGACGAAAAGATTGTCAGAGGTTTTTTTTTTTTTTTTTTTTTTTTTTTTTTTTTTGTCACGAAAAGTCCTTCTCCGTCTTCCCTGTTTTCATTTGTCCCTGTTCGAGATTTGCGCAAGGCTCTTAGAATTCCAGCTTTCGAGGGTTGGATTACACGACCACGCCTGAAAGGTTCATTGTCAGTTACGTAAAGCCAGACTGTGACCACAGCAGTGGAGAAAGTGCATTCGACTGGCAACGCAAGAAAAAAAACGCTCCACTGGCAATAACGTGCGTTTAAGTGAACGTGATTTCATGTGAATCTTGGATCGCGGCGTTAAAGCCAAACAATTGAATCGATGAGCAATCAATTTTCACATTTTTTAAAAATATTAACCATGTTTAAATGACTCTCAGAAAGTAACAAAAAATTCCACTGTTTGACCAAAACATACACTCGATGCATATGTGTACGTATAATCATTATATTTCGTGTATTTTAAAATTTTTATTGAACATCACTAGTTCTATCTACTGTGCATTATATAGATTTAATATATTTTAGATATTTTATATAAATATTTTGTATACATTGTATATATTATGTATATAATATAGAATACATGATATACATAACATGCACAGTATGTGTGTGTATGTGTGTATTATATACATTTTTGCAACTCCTAATTCTTTACAAATGTATAAAATTGATAATTGACTATATTAACTCTTCTTCAAAGACTTTCTTAATTATTACATTTTGTTTACCGAATCCACACACGGTTAATGTTTTGTGTCAGAAAAAGGAGGATCGGTGAGCAGCCACGCGCTTTCGAAACACCGCGGTGACGGGCTGAATTGGCTTGGTTCATCGTACGAGCAAAGCAGTCTGCAAGATTACATCTGATGTAACAGCCTGCGCGCATCCAATACGAATTTAAAACGTCACAACGTCGAAAGAGTAATTTCTGCAAAACGAATGTTTCCAGTTACTTCTCGAGGTTACTGACATTGTACATTCTACGTTAAATTCACGTTTAAAACGTACCCTATATTTTCTGTGCAATATTCAACTGTTCCCCGAATTCGCATAAATACGTTAAAATTCAATTTTCAACTGAAGCATCCAAATATACAATATGTGCACAGCATACGCGTTTCATAAAATTCATCGGTTTTCGCGAATTCTCTGGTACGAACAACGATATTGTTAAATTTTTATGTCAGCATTTATCATGATATCATCAAGTACAAAGCGTAAAAGTTATACGCGTAATCTCTCTTTCGAATACGTTCGTTTCGATACCATTCACGTACAAAAATTCGATACTTTATGCGATTGAAGTGTCAGTAGAGATTCATGGTATTAGGTTGATCGAAAAATTCTGTCATCGAACATTATTTCTTTACAACTATGGGGAGTTTTTACACACCGGTAGTTAAAATTTATGCACTTTTGAATCAGAACGCAAATGATAAAATGTATTATATTATATAATAATATTATTAGATAAATAAATTATTATAATGTGTAAAATATATAAATAAATATTAGTATAATATTATTAGCTAAATTGACAGTTCAGTAAATTATTTTACAATAAAGTCAATTTTAGATGTGTTTTGTAGGAAAGTTTGACAGAAGAATTTTCAATAGAGGCAGATTTTACATCCATTTTTAGATAAATTAATAATTTGCTTCAATCTTTACAAAATTGTTTGACGAAAGAAATACTTAATACGAAGAATCAAGCTGTACAATTGAAAGAACAGAAGAACAAGACAGGAAGGACAAGATAAATGAATTACTATGAATATTAATAGAAATCTATTCATGTTGATTGTAAAATTTTTACAAATTGTTGATCCTTAAAGAAAGAAAAGTTTTTTTTTGATCAGTCTAATTAATAAGTAAGAGGTTAAGACGATTAAAAAAATTGAGTTGTGCTTGTTATCTTGTATATTTATATTCCTATCATTTTTATATTCCTCCGTATATTGCAATGCATCTCTGTAGAAAGGAGACAAATGGTGTCAAAGAGCATTTATGTCGCGTCAAAAAGTGAATGTACCCGCACGAGAGCGAGGAAGATAATGTCGCATGCAGTTTGTCGACGATCGAACCGATTTTGATTTTCACATTGCAGTTTCACAACGATTCGTGACCAGCAACAATGATCTGATCCTTGTTTGTTCACCGATCTAGAAAATCCGATAGATTTCATCAAATTTTCGAACTTTGAACTACACTATTTATTTTTGAACAAATTCTTTCCGGTTCAGGACTTTCGATATTCAAGCTTATCACATGAATCGTACGCATCTAATTGTAAATTAGGAACTCGAAACTTTCAGCTGGAAGATGCCATAAGTTCTGACGGATATTCAAAGATATCGATCGATAACGAATCAGATAACGATCGTTTGATAAAGATCGACAATGATCGAGATAAACAGAGTCACTGCGGAACAAACGACTCGGCGTACGAAGTTCACGTAAATCAAATTACATAAAGTGTTGGAAGTTCCGCGGTATAGAAAGCAAATTTTCCTCTAAAGTACATTACACCGTTATCGGGTGGAAATGAATCAATTGCGTAAGTCCGGACGGCGCCAACTGCCATTTATCCAGCGAAATACGGACTTTCGATTTACCATTGGATATGTGTAATTAATAGAAAGGAAATATCTTAGATTTCGAACTTTCTTCGAAAAGTTTAGCAGTGACCGATGCGACTTGATTCTTGATAGTGATTCCGTGACGCGCTAAGAACGAGAAAGTTTGCAACTGCAAGGTGTTGGCTCCATTGTAATTTACGACAATAACTTTGCCGTTCTTAACTCGAGACCTAAATTTCGTAATAACTTGCCTTGGAACATCGTAATAGACTGTCCATCCAACTTAGCCTTCTGCACCCGTCTCGAGCCGTGAATATTCTTGAATTGTTTTATCCACGGAAGAACAAGTTTGAAAATTCATTTTATGATAAAGTGTTCGTTCCGGTGGTACGAAGGGAACAAAAGGCAATGCAACTGCTCTGCTGAAATGAGGCAGTAAATTGCTATTTCGCAAGGCAATAACGCATTTAATAATCGAATCTGCCAACGACACGCTACACGGAAACTTAACGAATCGCGGGTTTCTCCGAAACGCTTGTTGTTGATCGCAAATAATGTGCCGAAGTTTGAAAAAATGCGAACGTTACGGCATCGTGAGTGTAATTGTTCGCCGCGTGACATTACTTGTAGATTTTCCCGAAAATCTACGATCGAACGTTGCCTGCTTCCCGTTGATCGTTTCTACTCACTCTTGGCAGCCCATAGCTTTCCATCCTTGAGAGACTTCAGAAAGAATTCCAGCTCCTTCCTGCAATCGTCCTCGAGTTTACCAGGTACTCTGGACCACTTGAGGGGATCGTAAAGATCTGCCAGCCACTGGATACTATTCGCTGTCCTCTCGAGCTTCTCCTTCATGAAATCGATATCGAGATCTTGGTGCTGCTCTTTTTTCTCGTCGAACAGCTTCAAATATTTCTTCCAATCAAGTTCTGGATTGTTTTTGCTGAATGCAATTAACGAACCCTGTCTATGTTTCCCCGCCTCGAAATCATTGCTGTTCAAATTTGCCTGATTGACTGTTGCCAACGACACATTGCGAGTTCTTCCGATCCGGAGGATGTTGGATTCGTTTTTCGAAAGTGGAGTTGCGCGTACCATGCAACTTAGCATCAATAAGAAATAACCGAAGAAGAGAATCATTTTTGAATGATTTGTTTCAGGATTGTCCAATTACTTCGTGTTTTATCTCTTATTTTTCTCAATATGGACCGATGTTCGATATTTCTTTCAACTTCTAAGTACTTCATTGATTTCATTCGACTAAATTTCTAGACGTCATATTAAATTACTATAACGACTGAACGATGGGCAATTTTCGTTTCCGAATCGTTCAGCTATTTAGATCCTCGAGCATGTTTAAGGACGCGGAATGTTGATCGTGACAGGAATTTAGCCACGATATTTCTCTGTCTGTTTACGATCGTATAAACGATATAAACGACTCAATTTCGTTTCTTACTAACCACCGGTTCGGCTTTGTTTCTAATGTCGATTACGTACGCTGAGTAACGACAATAATTCAGATGAGATTATCAGGTAAATCATAGAAATCGAGCTTGAATCATCTGTTCACTTCGGCACACTGCATACGAGTAAAAAAAAGAAAATCGAATCTTAAGAGAGAAAGACGGACGCACACACGAGACTAAGGATCACGCACTGAATGAAGCGAATCGAGTCAGCATTCACGTTTACCCGTGGACGCCGGTTCCCCTTTCTCTTCACGATATACTTTACCATAGTAAATACATTTCCTTCTTCGGTCCCCCGAACACAGTCGTCATTCAACACATGCTTTCTTCTAATGAGCTTTTCGATAAATTCCTACGTCAAAATTCTCTCCGTATATAGAAAGGACTTTCTAAATACGAAGAGAATGTCTCTTCGTTCGATTATTTGCTCAGATTTGATGATGGTGCTTTTAAATGCCAAAAATCATCAAAGTCATTGTTATGAAGAAATTACATTTACTAATTGCATAATCCGTGAACATTGCTCCGTGTAATCATCAGAGAATAATCGAAGAGATTAGAGAAAAAAGATAATTTTTAATGAGAAATTAAAATGAAAATTTGCCACGTAATTTTTAGATACAGCGATTCGACCACAAATCGTTTTTTCGTTCGTCAATAATATTTAGAAAAAGCGATGGATGTCACGTCGATTACTCTTGTTATGGGCTCTAAAGTTGTTATTGTTATTTCAATAAACTATAGTGTTTACCATTTGAATTCCAATTTCATTTTTTCCAATCGTCATTCTTTCGTTCGACCGCTTATTGCTTTACACAGATGACGAGCATCTTAAGATTAGAAATTTCTATGGTATAAAGAAGTTAATGGCTCGTAAATTTCTTTTGCATGTGTACGGTAAATCGCCTCGTTGGAGTATAGTAAAGATGATAAATATTTTTTTTTTTTTTTCTTATTTTCTTGTGTATCCTGTCCACAAACAAAATCACATTTGCGAGCTCATATGCGGGAGCAGCGTGTGCTCTGTGCTGACTACGAGAAAACAGGAAACGGGTATTTCTACCGGGGAAAAACCACGACGAAAAAAGAAAATGTTTTTCGTGGCAACAGTTTTCCCTCGACTAATAGCTCTTCTTCCTTTCATAGAATATTCGGCGTAAAAACACCCGAAGGTATTTTATAGGTCGCGTTCTCGCCGAACAATGTGTTATCGTTGACACGAATTTTTGTAAAAACTTGGCAACGTTTGAAGTAAAAGCGAACTATACGCGACCTGTTTTGTTTTCACTTTTCCATGAAGCGCGTTGAATTAAGTTCTTCCTGCGTTTGAAAGGGAAGCGCCTAAACGAAGTGCACGTTCCTGATGTTCAGATTTTCTCCGCGAAATTGCATCTTCCGCTTCTGTCCAATCTCCAAGACACGGCAAAAGGCTTTGATAAAATGTTATCCAGCGACAACGGAAAGTAGATGTACTCGTTGCTCAGCTGCTCAAAATATGATTTAACGAACGAGATTTTAAACAGACTTCCGCTCGAAATAAAACTACTTCTTCGTTCCTTCGGAAGATTCGCATCGAGCCACTTGTCAAGTGTCTCGTCATTGTCAACTACGTAACCAGGACATCCTTTTATTTATTATATTATCTGTTAACAGTCGTTAGATCATCGGGGACACGGCTGTCACATATTTTCACTCGTATTTGATATTTACGTAATGCGGGCGCTTGTAAAACCGTCGCGAGGGACTTTCGATCGCGGCTCTCACCGTGAGCTCCTCGATTTTTGTTCGCATTACGGAGCTTCGAAAGTTTCTCCAAATTTCTCAGTCTCTCTCTCTCTCGGTCTCTCTTTCGACGATTTCCCGGTCTGATCAAGGTTTGGTTGGTTCCACAGCACGGAAACTGCTTCTCGAAGAGATCCGGTTATCTGTTACGCAACCGAGCTTTCTACGCGCTTCGTAACGACTCGCAACAAGCGGGAGTTGGATCTCGAAGGCGTCGCTTTTAGTAGGTTCGAACCAGTAAGAAAGCAATTTGCCAACAATTCGAAATGATGTTTTTGCCAGATCGAGACAATTCTCCGAGTGTTGCAACAATTATTACTTTACTTTTTTAAATGTGACTCAACCACTGGCCATCTGATCTGGAGAGCTTTGGAATGTTATAAAAAATTGGAAAGAGATTTGTGTACGAGGATGAAAAACAAACAGAGTGCATAATATGAAATATGGATTCATATAAATAATATAAATAAATAAATGAAACATATTTTCCTACTGAATTTTTCTATTTAGATGAAAACGATATTTGACGGTTATCTGAATCGTAATTTAAAATCAACAAAGCTTAAAAATCGCACGAAGAATATGGTAAAGAATATTTCATTGAAAAATTTTAAGCTGGGCACAAAATATTTTTTTGATAAACATTGGACGTACTTTGAATGTGTAAAATTGTTGAAGCAAAGTAGAAAAAGAATATTGTACACAAGATTCACTTTAAAAAGGTAAATATTAAGAAAGTATAAAAAGACTGGTTAGAAGAATACCTGTAAAACACGTATGAACGTTGTATTTGCAGTTGCCATGTATACGGAAGTGAAAGGCCAAGTATTGGTAGAAAAATTTTCTATTGCGATTTCCAAATGTACGTTTTCACATTACTCAAGTTTCTCTGTGACACGACGAAATGTAATTTTCAAATGGTAGCGGGAACTACATTTCCTGCAGATGGAACATTGTGTTTCACTCTGAAATATCGACCGTATGAAAAATTAGAAATATTTATATACCTCGTCTGTGTTAGAAGCTTTTATATGTCTTCTATAATTTAAAGAGTTTGGAAACATAAATTTAGAAATTATATTTAATCTAGTCAATGATATCGATAAATTTAGATTTAAACGAATCTTCTTTCGTTATATTTTCATAGAGATACTTGTACAAACAAGATGCTGAAATTTTGAAACTCAAAGTCATGTTAAATCTAAATTCGAATCATTCAAATTTCCAAATTCAAATTTAGTTTTGATTCTAGCTACCAATAATTTGTAATCTTATTCTTTTGCTCTATCGGTAACATCAAAGCTAAGTCACAAACCTCGTCTGTGGCTAATTGTAAGTCTAGAATAGTAAGAAGAAATTATATCAGCGAAATATATAAATAAACTCCGTATTTACGCGGACAAAGTTTACTTCTGTTTCTTATGCAGTAAATATAAAAATTCTATTTATAACTTTGCAGTACAAGTAAACAATATTACTTTATAACATAGTTTATTTCACAACTTGGAATTGTTTTTAATTAAATTTTACTTGTAATAAACTTTAGTTCATTTAAATGTTAAATTTTAAATATAGATATAATTATCCCAGTTTCTACTATATTTTAGAGAACTTCGATCAAGTCAGGATGGCCGAGCGGTCTAAGGCGCTGCGTTCAGGTCGCAGTCCACTCTGTGGGCGTGGGTTCGAATCCCACTTCTGACAAATTTTCGAATTTTTTCCACTTTTTTAAAGTTGTTACATTTTTATCAACGATAGAAATCATTCTGATTTATCTCACGCTGATGTGCCAAAAATAAATTGCAATGTCACGATATTTTTAAACTTCTTCAAGATTGTTACATATTAAATGAAATCAAAATTAAATAAAATAATAAAACAAATTGAAAGTATAATCGTTCTCGGAATGCAAATAAATTGTCAAACTCAAACGTGTAGTTGTTATTATGCAAATATTAGTAATTCAATCACAGTGCTGATTCAAGTAATATATCAAATAAAATATAAATGTATTTATAGATATTAGTTTATGCGCATAACGCATTTATCGCACAGTTTCATCAGTTTGTTTGAAATAATTATTTATTTTCATAGTGATTGAAATGTTATTTGAAATTTATTTGATTTTACAAGTACATGAAAAATGCATTTCAATTACGTATTTTTCATGATAAATTTGATCATGATAAATAGTTATTTGAAACGAATATTTCTCTTATCGTTGATGTAATGAAATATTTAAATATTATTTTTACGTAAAATCGTTCCTTTCTTTATCATTTAGAAATATCTTTCTTTATCTTTCTTTATTATTTAGAAATAATATTTTAAATTTGTATTTTCTCCATACTTTTTTAAATTAATTTCCTTCTGAAATAGTAATCGTTAAAAATAATATTTGAAATAATCAATGCAAGTTTCGCAGCGTAAACAATTATTTTGAATTAATAATTTATAATTTCTCATACACATTAAACAACCATTATTTCAATACAATACTCAATATTATTTCAATATACTTACTCATATGTTTGAAAGAAATAATTTCAATATACTTGTATTTATCATCATCAGATAAGATAAATTTTCAAACGATATATTATTTCAATAAGAGCATTTCAACTACTCAACTTTACTATTTCAAATACAACTTTTATTTCAAATTCAATCAGCATTTTATTTCAAATTCAATCAATTATCGTGCTGATTCGAATCACATGTATTTTATGTTTTTAATATTCACGATAAAGAATAATGGCGAAGATAACTGTTTCAGTTAACAGTTAAACAAGCGAGGACGAAGAGAAAATCCTCTCATGAAGCAAGAAACACCATTCACCGTTTGATTGATGATATGCAGGCTCGTATCGTCGTTGCAAATTTGTAGGATAGTCGCGAACTTCGGTGCAAGTATGTATTCACGAATTCTTAAGCGCGATCTATGTTGTACGATCGAGTCGCGAGACCAGGAGAGCATCGATAGCATAAACAAGTCATTGACTTGCTCAGAGACAGTAAAAGAGACAAAGGCAAAAAGAAGCCGAGCCTCGTTTCTCATTTTGTTTGCTAGTAGCGAGGACCGATTGTGTGATATCATTTGCACACAAAGCGCACAAAAGACTTGAAGAATTACTCCATTTCTGATAGGAAGTCGTGACATGTTTGACTTATTGGTTTTCGTGTTCCAATTAATTCCAGTGCAGACCTCTTGCGATTCGCTATCTTGAGGTTACACGAGGTTTCTTAATAATCTGAGATTAATATTTTCATTTATTTATTTATTCATTAACCTCTAATGTAACAGTTACGATCATGGAGCACAGTTATAAATAGATAAAGCAGAGACTAGCATGGGAACGGAACAAGGTGATCAATTCGCCAACTCATTTACGTTAGCAGTGAAACATTAATGCAATTAAATTGGCCATAAAGATCGAGGTGATAATCTTGAAGCAGTAGGAAGCGTCATTTAAAAGTGCAAATTAAAACGTGATAAATTTTCAAACCTCATACCGATATTATTACCAGAGTCATCTGAATCGTTCTCGATTAATCAGTTCGATTATCACTACAATTTAACTAACGTTCTCTCGATTCTGTGAATGAATTTTCGCAACATCGTGCTAAAGGACTAAGCGAGATAACAGACGACATATGGCCTGACCATACACCTTTGTGGAAAGTTACATCGCCGAACCCGCATTGCGCGCCTCTTGGAAACTCGTTGCACCGAGGATAGTATAAACAACTGGATTTATTGTTGGTGATACTCGACACCGTGATTCGCAACCCGGCGATTAAGATTGATGCGCGATGCTTCTATACACGAATTATGTTTACACGCTAAAGGCGCATGATTCCGCAGGTTTCACACCATCTGGCGCAGTAGCGGTGCCTTGTCGCGAACATCCTCCCGCGACCGCGAGGACCCACTTTCCGCTTGTTGCCAACACGACGAAACCTCGATAACCCCGTGTCCGATTGCCTAATTCCCCGTAATCGTCGGAATTTTTGAAAATGTTTCTCGACTCCCACATACCAGTGTATGACGAATTTGATTCGTTGTGTTGCGACGAAAACAGGTCGTATTACACAGGATATATACAGGGTGTCTCATTGAAATGCGACTGCCAAATATCTTTTTTTAATTGTAAGAATGCATTAATGCATTTTATACAACTCGAATGGTATTAAATAGTTAATATTCTGCAGCTGTTACTTTATTTAAAAGTTGTTCTTTTTCCGTTATCAATGTTCTTTTTCTTCAAATAACTACTAATTTTTTTTATGAAGAAAATATATTCAGATGTATACTACGATATGAGTTTCAAATAATTTTTTGAACCCCCAGGATGGAGATTAAACTTAAAATAAACGAGAGTGCCTATTGTAGGAAAATAACATTTTGAACGTCTAAAATATTAAATAATATTAAAAATATTTAATAAAAATAGGAATATTAAATAAAAATAAGTAATAAATGCCTTTTGTATTAAAAAATACAAAATTAAACATTTTCTTCAAATTTATAGGTGCTCGTCTCTCGCAAAACCCTCGTTCTTTTCAGTTATAAATTTCACATAGAATGTATTTTTTCATGAGCTACCCGACGCAATAAAAAAAGAATATATAGTTATTTGCAGGGATCGAGTAAGTTAAGGAACTTTTAAATAGGTTCTATTCGACATGAACATGAATCGTAAAACATTTTCGAGAAATATTCTTATGTTACAAGTCCCGATAAAAAGAGATAAATGTTCTTAAAGATAAAAGACAGACTAAAACTTATAAAATAAAAAATAAAAACTTTTCTGTCAAAGGACACTTTATTAAAAAAATTCTCAATATTTGTACTAAATACACTGAATATTGTATTTAGTAATTTATTAATGAATATTGGTTTTACTAATACAATAGTACTCAAATATAGAGATGAATTTTTAATTAAATGTTCTAAAATAAGTTTCCAGAAAACTTTTCTATAATATCTTTTCCACGAAGACACTATTCAAAAGTGTTTTTAAATGTAACACTTCTTTGTCTATAAAAATTCCACAAATACAGCTATTTTTTTATATATAAATCTAAAATATATAAATCCGAGCAGAACTTTTTTACAAACGAAAAGAACCTGTTAATTTCGATCGCTGGTTATAAAAGAAACAAAGCATGGATGATCTTGAAAATTTCGGAAGAAACAATATTTAAAAAAAATAATGCCTGCAGGATATATTGCCACTTAATATCATTTATATTACATATAAAATATTTTTTAGATTTTCACAATTAGAAAAGGCAATCACACTTAAATGAGACACCGTGCATAACGATTGTAAGCGATTTGCTAACAAATCAAGATCAACATTCCATTAGGCGTTCGAGACATCGTCAATTAGATTATACAACGGAAGCGTAATGACTATTGACGAGAGAATGTATCGGTTCGTTTCTTAGAGCATCGTTAAGGAGAAATGTCCTGTAAACGCCAGACGTGCAGATCTTGCTATAAAGCCATGGTCATAGTGGATACATGTTCTAATAAACTAACATTCTGACAAATAAAATGTCTAAAGATCGAAATGGATATGCAGAACACGCGACAGCTGGTAATTGACTACTTCTTCAACCCATTTAACATCGCGATACATATCAACGCTGTGTTGAAACGCTTCTAAGAGTGAACGTTAGTATCGACGTTAGTAAGAAACGATATTTTCGAATAAAAGAAATAATAGAGCGCTATTTCAATCACTTCCGATTGATTCGATCCATTCTTATGCCACGCGGCATTGTTCGCGAACGGCGATGAATTGATCGTCTTAAAGAAAAATTCATTGAAACGGGCAGGAATGCGCTATCTGTCTGTTACCATCGAATGCAATTAAATGGCGCATTGGTTCGCGTGCGGAGGACCATCTGGCGCGCGCTACCACTGGAATATGCGAACTCGTGCGAGCATAGCGGCCCACGGGTCGCGTGTTCTCCAGCATCACGCTCGCTCTTTCGATATCGAGATTCTGTTTTCAGGGGACCTACTTTTAGATACGTTCGCGCAAACGATGAAAGATCGACTCGTCCGATTAAATTCCGCGTTTGCGGCTGCTGAACGAGTCGTGGAGGCTGACCTCTGCTAATCACGAACACTTGAACCTGCTTGAATGTACACACTTGTAAGCGTGGTGTCGTTCCCACGAGGTTGGCGAGCAATAAAAAATTTGCGACAAATATTGAATTGGAATTCATCGTCTCGAAATGCCAGAGATTAGAGCAATGATTTTCAATTTTCCGAAACAATGGAAAATCTAGCCGGCCACCTGGGCGATAAATTATCCACCCACGAGGTAACCGGGGTTGGCTCCTTAGGCGGTTTCGCTGAAAGATAATCCCGCTGCTTGAAAACGTGCTGGAATCTCGATAAGCCGCGCGAGGGACGGAGCCTCTCGTGTACGTTCACGGGTGATTGTTAAAAGCCGTTTTTTCCGGAGATGAGCGGCGATAACCGGGCGGATGGTTGCACGAATCAACGCTTAACCCTTGATTCTTCTCCATCGGTTCGTAAAGGTTCGGCGAAACCCCGTGTCAGCTCTAAACACCGTTGTTGAAGCGTAACGTCGAAAGCGTGACCAAGCCATTCAATCTAATACTATCCGTACTCTGGCTCATTTCAATTAACCCTGTCACACGTGATAAATACGTATCACGACGATAACGAGGATTCTCGATTTATTTTTATGTCGAAGCGTCCCTATGTGCGTCGCGTTGATCACAGTCGTTTGTTCAAAGTCGAGTAGTGATTCGACGCAATCGTGACGCGAACACGAGTGGAACGCAGTCGTATCGAGTTAACGATGAAAAAGATGGGTGCATTTTCATAATGACGCACGCCATTGGATGAACAAGCCACAGGGATTTCATCGGTTCTTCGAGATTCTTGGTAAATTTCTCATTTCGCGAACGTGGGATGGTAGCCTGTGGCGAGGGATAAAAGATAAAATACCTGGTCGTATCTGGCCCACGAAAACGACAAGATTCTCAACGACACGGCTAACTACGGTGTTCGAGGTACGCGATGGATAACGACAGAACTTAGGTTAAACGATAACTGGAAGGAGGGGAAAAATGACGAGTTACAAGTATGTTGGTAAGTAGCAACCGTGAAGACTTTAGCTGCGATTCGACGTCCTCTCGGCAGCTTGTTCCCAAGGACTTTGTGATTTCGCCGCGTTAGAGAGAATGGGAACCTCGCTCGGCAAGTAACGACAAAGAGGAGGAATATTTTCCGTGAGGGAAATGCTAAACGTTCCTAAAGACAGTCACGGTCGGTAGAGATGCCTCGAGATGATCCAAATACCAAGTTGATATCCTGGTGACCCGATTGACCGTTTTCAACGCATGGCTGCATACGAAGAATATTAATTATACGCGTATTGAGTGGCGGCACGGCGTGTCGACGAATTGCTTCGATATGGCCGGAAATGGGTTTACCGGCGTCTTAAATACTACCAAGTGTCTCTACCACGGCGACGTGAATAATTTGGCGTGATAATTGGCCGGTTGAAACAACCGTGAACGCGGAGCGAAAGAATTTCCACGGAATACCGACGCGAATGTACCGTTTGCAGGAACGAACGCGATAATAAGGAGCGGACGAGCATCGGGATACCTGAAAGAGAGTCCTCCACGTTGTTGAGTTGTATTTGAAGAAGCATTAATTGCATGACCGGGCAGAAATCGTGGCTGCGTTAACTCTAAACAGCTAACGTAAGCCTACTCGAGGTGTACGACGCACAGAAATCTGCTTAGTTCACGCGTTTAGATTCTTTTCCAGTCGTGTCCACGCAATAAAAAGGTCTTCCTGTATTATCAAAACAGCGTGATGGAAGCAGTGATTAATTCGGTTCTGTCGGGCCGCTAAATTAAATTCTGCAACGATGATCGCGATTACGATCGTTGATCAGCGATGCGTAGTTCCCTTAGATTTCCGAAGAAGGTGTCTCGGGCAGGATACGAACAACACGGTCAAAGTGATAATAGAATCGAAGCTACACGTAGCACGTGACGCGATGATTCGCGGTCACCGATGTAAAGTATTCATCGGGCGACCGGTCGTTTAGCTCGAACGATCGTTGTTAACCCGAATAATCTTCTCGCGCGTCCGTTTTCGCCGCGTCACGAAAGTGCGCCGAGCCAATAATGAGTTCATCGACAATTACGGCAGAGGCACGACGTGGCTCGCGTGCAAACACGCTTATGTCACCGAACTGACATCAAGCTGTGCAGGCTAGTCGCTTTTCCATTTATCTTTATTTCGGTCATTCGTCCATCCTACGCTCCTCTTAGCATCTCCTCTCCTCTCCTTGTTTCCCTTCGCGGTCCGCGCCGTTCGTGCCTTACGTTACGTTTCAGCGCCGAGATCTTGAACTTGACTGGACTTTAGAACTTCGAACGGTGCAGCCTTGTTTGCTTGATCGTTACCGTTACATGCCGGCGTCGCGGCGTACGCAAGCGAATTCCCCCTGCACATCGGCACAGTCGAGACTAATTATATTACGCGATATTTCCGCACCGGCGTCAAATCAAATCCACGGAGACCGTGCGCGACTCTGCCGATGGGTTTTCTCACACGTGGGAAACCGCCAATAGAGAGATTCTCAATCGTTCGTTTGGAAAAGCTCGCGTCACCTTACGCGCCGTACAAGCCATTCTACAGGCCAATAACGAGGATTAATTGATCGCGCATACACCACCGGGGTTAATGATCTGTACTCTCTCTTACCTGATCTCCGCTTCATTCCGTCGTTCCTTTCGGTTCTCCATTCAGAATCACTCCATGAATCACAAATGCTTAATTCCTATTACGTCATTGCAGAGTTGGGCATATTTTATTCCAACAACGAATAAATCTGTCAAATTTATTCGTAAATAACGAATAACGATTTTGTTCGAGGAAGTAAATGTATACCAAATCGATTATTTCGAGGTTTCACGGTCTCTTATCTGCAGCTAAAAGACCGATCATGTAAACGTTTTGTTTACGTTTTCTAACTCGCCTCGTTGGACTGACTGTAGCAGCGTTGAGGGTCGATGTTTAGAGAAAGATTGAAATAATAAAATTTTAATTAAAATAAAATTTTATTCGAAGAATTTATTTGAAATATACGAGTAAAATTTTATTCGAAAAATGCCGAACTATGCCTCGTTGCCATTTTAAATTTTTGAGAAAAGAACAGCAGAAAAACACGTTGATCTAAAATAGGTCGTCATCTAACGTTCAAGTATTTGCGAGCTGATGCGTGCAAATTTCTAGTATCACGTACCAAAGCGTTATCTTCCGATACAAATGAATCTAGCGCGACGAAGAAGGTCAGTGGAGTGGATCGCAAGAGGAAGTCAATAGACGCGGAAAATAGTGCTGAGAGCGCGAACAATCGAACAACTAGAAACTACGATATTAATTAATATGCTAATGTACAGAGGATATTAGTACGAGCGTGGGTGGATTCCTTGTGGAAAAATTAATTAACTCGAAAATCTAAAGTAACGATTTTCCATTTGAAGCTTTTGGCTTAATAAATTATACTATACGTATAATTATTCGATATTCTTCGATACTGCATGTCAGTGGAAGTAAAACTTAATGGAAAGATTTAATAAGACTTAGTAAATTATACTATACTTAATAAATTATACTAGACTTAATAAATTATACTATACTATAAGTATAATTATTCGATATTCTTCGATACTGCATGTCAGTGGAAGTAAAACTTAATGGAAAGATTACTCAAAACCATGTCGACCATTTTGTCGTGGAACAAATTCTTGCTCGCCGAATCACGGAAGCATGGATAAGCGCTAATCAATGTTATATTCTTGATTAAATGTTTTGATAATGTCTGTATAGTCTTGCACAAGTTCTTCAAATTCGGTCTAAAACATGGCAAGACGTCTATGTTGGATTCTGTGTAATGGAGTTAACACGCTTATAATTTAGAAGAATCTATTCCCTTACAGTAGTGGTCGTGTGATGAAACAGAATGATATAGAATGATTTACAATGTTTAATTTTCTTGAATATGATGTAGAATGATTTAGAATGTTTGATGCTTTTAATGATATAGAATGTCTCTATAATGATTTAGAATGTTTTATGCTTTTAATGATATAGAATGTCTCTATAATGATTTAGAATGTTTTATGCTCTTCATGATATAGAATGTCTCTATAATGATTTAGATTTAATGATAGACTGTCTCTATAATGATCTAGAATGTCTCTATAATGATTTAGAATGTTTTATGCTCTCAAATGTCTCTAAAACATGTCCTTATATATATTTGGTTATCATCGTCAAGTGGAAGGGGAAGAAGCATAAATGACCAACTACTGAATCTTGCCCTTATGTATGACTAACTATTCACAGTCCACTGTTACTAGTCATTGTCAGTATTTGCATAAATTCAATATTGTCCGGGCTGGTCATCCAACATCTATATGACTAATTTTCATATCTCGTAAAGTAAAATAAACTCGAGGCTTTAAATGGAAAATCGTTTTCAATTTTTTCACAAAGGAATCTATCGGTTGTACCGTCCGAACCGATACATCCTATATTTGTCTCATGGAACGCGCAAAATCTCTAGCAATGAGATTAACAAATTCGATATCGCTATAAGCTGAATATCGCGTGCATTAGCTGTTTATCTGACAACTCTAATCGCGAGTCGTTTAATTCCTAATGCTAACGGAGTCTCCCACGTCTGTCGTCTAATCCATATTCAGGAACTTGACTCTTTCCGATAAAAGACTCAGTCGATAAAAGAGAAGGAATTAGTATTATAAACTAATAAGGAGAAACACGTGTGTACATGCAGATAACGGTATCTACGTAAAGCAGACGTGGAAGCGAAATTTAATCAAATACCGGAATAGGCGACAGACAGAATCGCAGGATCGATCTGCACGCGTAATATCTATCTCCATGTTCTAGGAGTGAATTAATCCGATCGATTTCGATTATCGGCTAATTTCACGGATTCTTCGATAAACGGAAAAGTTTATTTCATTTTCACGTTATTGCGTATAAACTCGATTATCTGGAAAATTGCACCGACACGTTTCAAACATTTGCATGATTTGGTCGCAAATGCGCTTGGAACGAGCCTGTTTTAATTATCCGAAATATCCAAAATCGAATCGTTTGTCATTTGTTGTTTATCGCATTTAACGCGTGACACGACGTAAGAATGTCGAGGAAGAGCTCGGCCAGTTTGAAACATTTTGAAAGGTTCCAGATTGATGACCACGATTGTCCTTACGATGCCTCGCTACGAAGGAAGAGCGCGGTAAACCTGTTATTCAGCGTACTTGGAACTTTGCGAATTTGCGAGGAGCTGGTAATATCGATAGGATCGATTCGATAAAGTTATAATCGCGTGTAGGAAGGGACGATACCCTAATAACGTGAACGAAACACCAACAATCAGCAGAGATCAAACGAGCAAACTGGTCGTAACCTTCGTCGTTTCGAGCACGAGCATTTTGTCTAAATATATAGCGATGTACAGGATGTTTCAGTCTCAATCGTTTAGACTTTATCAACATTTTTGGAAAATCATTTTGAGCAAAAAAAAAAAAAAAAAAAAAGAGAGAAAGTAATATAAGCCACAAGAGATACTAACTAATCTTAATTAATAGTTAGTTATTTAATTATTTTGGAAACGTGCATTTGTGTGCTTAATTATTTTTAAGCTGCGACGAAGTATACTCGACAAAAGCGAAGTAAGTAAGCATTTGCTGTAAAATTGAAATAAATTACGAAATTAGAACGACAAAATTTTCCAATTGTTCTTTTAAATCATATTTTATTATAAAATTGTGTTATTTCACGAAAAAATTATATATAATTACCATTGATAACAATTTTCTTTTTTTGTCCCAAAGTATTCTAAAATGTATTAAAATTACGAATATGTTTTTTATTTTAAATTTTACTTTAATAGCGTATACAAATATTTTTACTATATGGTAACTATACTTGTCACCGAACATCTTTTCATGATGAATGTACTCGAAAACATCGAAAGTATAAATAAGCAAGATTGCCACTGATGATAGTAGCATTCTCTTTGATTTTTGCTATCATGTCAGTTTCGCTTAAATACATCTCCGATTTCATGTAACCTCATACAAAAAAAATTACGTACATTTCAATGAATATGGAAACAATGCTCTAACTCGATAACTATTAGTAGTTCTGTCTATATACATATATATATCGTGAAACAAAGACGAGTCGACTATTCGTGTATTCGCCAATACGTGTATTGGCAAAGTTGACAATTGAGACGTATCACACCCTGTATACAGTGAATAAAAAAAATATTGAAATACCTAGTTTTTTCGCGAGATCTTGATAAAAACAAATAATATATTAACAAAATCTGTTTTTATAAATAATTCACTACATATAAAAGTAATGTACATGATAGTAATTTCCAATAATGCGTTATATAATATAGTATAGTATAGTTAATATGCGTTATATAATATAATATAGTATAATTTATATATATATATATATATATATATATATATATTATGTAGTATAGTATAGTTAATATATAATATATAGTATATTAATAGTATACTAAGTATAGCATAGTATAGTTAATATATAAAGTATAGTATACTATATTATATTATTATATTATATTATATTATATTATATTATATTATTATATTATTATATTATGTTAGTATATATATTATAGTATTATATAGTATAATAATAATACAAAAATATAAACGTTCGAGAGTGAAAAAAATATCGATACGTTTATAATTCCAGTGCTCTTTAATCTGCATTTAATGGTCGATTGTTATTAGAAAAATGAATAAAACATCCTTGTAACTACTAGAATGTTATCGAACGACGTCTTGCCAACATTAGGAAAGAACATCTATTTTTAAAAATATTTAATATTTAAATTTTGTTTAAATAAAAATATTTAATATAAAATATTTAAATAAAAATTGTATTAAAAATATTTAATATTTTGTTTAAATAAAATACAGCTACAAAACAAAATTTTCACAGACTAATATCTTTTTGATTCTAAAATTTTTGTTACCGAATAACTCGTTAGAAATTGCTACTGTACACATTACTTGTAGCGGCTAGCAGATGTCGGAGAAAAGACGTTTTCTCAGACAAGAAGTTAGGAGAATTTACGACTCACGTGTCGCCTGCGTTATTGAATTGCAAAGTCCAGGTTTAGTTTTTACAGTGCGTAAAGACCGGACGTCTGCACTTATTGTTTTAGAAATTCAGCTACAATAGCATTTCTGCGAAGCGTCGTAAACTCTAGGACTCCTAAGGGCCACCTAGATCTCCATCTGGAAAACACTTTGAGAAAAATTCGGACAGTCAGAAGAGAGTGATAGATATACCGTCATACGGACGGACAGATATACTCGCGACGTGAACATCGATTGTCTACATGTTCACCGCGTCTTCCGAGTTTATCTCGTGTAACTTCGTTAAATAAACTCAGTTAACCACGAATGGGAGTCTACCACAATCTATCACCTTGCACTATCCCGCAACAAACATCCCCAAATACTTTTGTATGCAATAAACTATGTATGGAAACAAATTTTATTAACGTGTCCTTTTGTTTTCACAAAAATATTTCAACAAAATTAACTATGCCAGTCCTTTTTGATTTGAGAACATGTTGCCTTGAAATTCTTGTATAAATTCCTCCATCAGCTTCCATTTTGACGGTCTTACCTTTCGATTCAAGACTCACGCGAGTCTTTTACTTTTCTTTGTCTTCGAGGCGATGAAACTGGTATTTGTAGAGAGACGAAGATTGGGTGTTAGTGGGCAGAAAGCGAGGAAATCATGTCACGAAATCGCATTCGTCGCGTCGGTTCTATCTGGCCTATATTCAACTTTCACGGTTATCCGATAGTCAGCTCATACGCATCGACGCTTTCAGCTGACAACTCTGAGAATTCTTCAAGTAAAATTGATCGTTATGGCAACGGTCTCGCGTTTTTGTTCACTCCTTCGTGTTTGCTGGACTCCGTCATGGGCGCGGTGGTATTCAGGTTCCTACGTCTTCTTTTGCAAGACGAACGCGGTGCGATGAAATCTATTTTCATAGGGTTTCGTGACTTTCTCATAAAAAATTCAACAACCGTAATCCCGATCCAAGACGCGAGGCGATTACATCAGAATTTCCCAGAAAAGATACGAGTGGTCGAACGGTGGCATCGATTCCGCAAAAATCTTGGCACCGTCTAGAATTTGAAATTTGCGCTGATCGAAAGTGAATAAGGCTGCTAACCGTGTCCCGTTAGTCGAGCATCACCGGCGTGCAGTTCATCTTTCAATTTCATAGAATACAAACAATAAAGTCACGTTTCGATTGCCAGCAACTAAAGTTAAATAGTATTCGCTGTGTAACCAGAGTTAGGCAATTGCGGAGTTAGAATATTATCTGATAATCAGTAATTATTGATTAATGAATAAGGGTGGCAATCGAAATCATTAATCACAAAATGATTACACTTTTGATTATGATTATGTCAGTTTACTTTTGTTAAAAATACCGTGTATATTTTGTAAGAATTATATATTTATTATTTGCATTGTTTTGCAATGTGTATGACCCTAAAATTTTATCAAGATGTGTTCAAAAAATTTTCTATCAATCGAAAGTCTCATGCATAGTTTTTGAGTTATTATTGATGTAATCTTTTGTATGATTTGATGAAAATAGACTTTAACAATAAACTTGCCGAATGATCAAAGTTTCGAGATTCTTCATTATGATATGCATTCATTCTTGTATCAAAAATATATCAGAGAACCATAAATTTTAAAAAATTATTTTAAATTCAACAATACAGATACTATTACCCAGCAAAAGAATATTAATTATTAAATATTTTCTTTATGCTTGGTCTACTAGTGGAACTATTACTCAAACCAGATATAATAATATAATAACAACATTTAGTTATATTAAATAACAGAACCCTACGTGATTGACACGTTTGTGTTATAGTAACTAATACAGGTTACAATTACAATAATAAAATATAAATCAATCTCTTAATAATATTTTAAAAATTACCGATTACCGATTAAATATTACAAAAATTAATCAAATTTATTGATTTAGTTTAACAATGATTAATTGATTAATGATTATGATTGCAATTTTGGTAATTGATTACAGCAATGATTACAAAGTAATTGATTACTATCCAATTAGAAAATTCTCAAACAGAAGAAAATTCAAAGAATGAAAATGAACGAAATGAAAAAATTAAGAGAAATCGTATAAAAATGTAGAAAATGTATTATTATAATTATACAACATTAATTGTATTATTATACTTATACAACATTAAAATTAGAAATAAATTAAATTAGAATAAAGATCTATAAAACTCGGATAATAAGGCCGTATTCTCAACCAACGTCCATACCGGACTGAATACACTCGTTCTCGTCCGATCACGAAAGTTAAGCAGTGCTGGGCACGGGTAGTACTTAGATGGGTGACCGCTTGGGAACACCGTGTGATGTTGGTTTTTTCTTTTTTTTTCTTTTTTTCTTAATAATTGGAAGCTACTTCAGATTGCTTATGAATAATTATTTTATCCGAATTTTAAAATAACTTTATGTTAAATATTAATAAGTCCTTTAAATATTTCGAAGAAATGCTTTCAACTATGTATGTACATTCGAACACAAATGCGGCTAACTCGAACTTTTTATAAATATTTTAGAAAAGAAAGGATACTTCCAAGTAAAATAAAAAACTAATAAAATAGTGTTTGATGTTCCACTGCAAATTCTTCATTCGTTAAACATAATTTCTCTCAGTTATCATTCTTAAATAATCGCATAGTGGCAAATAGAAGAAAGTTCAAAGAACGAAAGTGAACAAAATGAAAAAATTAAGAGAAATCGTGTAAAAATGTAGAAAATTATATCATTACACGTATGCAACATTAAAATTAGAAATAAATTAAATTAAAATAAAGATATATAAAACTCAGATAAAAAGACACTATTCTCGACCAACGTCCATACCGGACTGAATACATTCGTTCTCGTCCGTTCTCGTCCATACCGGACTGAATACACTCGTTTTCGTCCCACTCGTTCTTGTCCGCCTAGTGAAGTATATGGTGTGGTGCATATCAGTGTGCAGAAAAAGTATCATAGACCAAAGACCATAACCCATCTAATAACTAACACAAATCATTGAACTAAGTGACTATAAAAATAACCACGGATCCAGATAGTCATCCGGCAGGGAGGGATAACCTCAACAAGGAGT